>NW_026897153.1:0-28426 GCF_033153095.1 Gastrolobium bilobum | reverse complement strand
GTTTTTTTTTTTGTTTTGTTTTTTTGTTTTGAAGTAAAACCAAATAAGTAAAACCACATATTTCACCCCCCACACTTAAACTTTTGTCCTCATGCAATCAGCAGCACAGTATCAAGCAGCAAGTAATGCAATCCAAGAATCAAGAACTAAGCCTAAGCAGAAATTTCTATCAAACCCTGTGATTTAAGTCTACTCCATGTAACACTCAATAATAACCAGAAAGAAAAGGAAAATCTACCTATGAAAATCAAAGACTGAAATAAAGAAAGGAAAAGAAAAATGCAAATAACAGAAAGAAAAGAAAAAGAGGGAAGAAGACTCCCTGAACTCCCTAAGTTATCACGCAACTTTGGGGGCTTTCTTTTCTGTGTGTATTTCTTCTTCTCTTGATCCTTTCTTCCAACCTTATGCAAACTTTTCTGCATACTAAAAATAGAGGAAGAACTTTTTGGTACCCATTTCATCTTGGGTCCATGAGAGTTAGGATCAAAATCATTACCAGAATGGGGAGTCTTGCATAACTTCGCATTTAGTACACATTCAGAATTAACATTAATAGGCAAGTCATAATCCACAGGTAATGCACAATCACTAATCAATTCAAAATCAACCTTATCAGCCACATCATGAATCACTTTTATGCATGAAACTGAATGATCAACCTGAACCTTAGAATGCTTCATGGAATCAAATATACTAAAATGTAAAATGCTATCACCAAATTCCATGGATAGAGTACCAGAATGAACATCTATCTTTGTTCTAGCTGTTCTCATGAAAGGCCTACCAAGTATAATTGGTGATCTATTAGTAGCAGTCTCACTCTCCATTTCTAAAATGTAGAAGTCAGCAGGAAAAATCAGATTATTAACTCTGACCAATACATCCTCAATCAAACCAGATGGGTGAATACTACTCCTGTTAGCTAATGTAACCACAATACTAGTAGCACGCAAAGGACCAAGTCCAAGAGACTTATATACAGATTCAGGCATGACATTAATGGAAGCCCCTAAGTCTAGCATGCAATCATGAAAAACAGAATTGCCAATTACACAAGGAATAGTAAATGTCCCTGGATCTTGACATTTTTTAGGCATAGGCTGGATGAGTGCTGATACATTCTGACTCAGGTTAACTTGCTCATCTCCTTTCAGTCTTCTCTTGTTGGTGCACAGCTCCTTTAGAAACTTGGCATATCTCGGAATCTGCTGTATTGCATCCAGAAGAGGGATGTTCACCTCAACTTTTCGGAAGGTGTCAAGTATCTCTTTATCTCGAGCCTTTGCTGATTGCTTCTTGGACTGAGTGGCTCTCTGAGGGAAAGGCAGAGGGATATGGACATCAGATGTATCAGTGCTCTGCTTCTTGGAGCTAGTGTCACCTCCCTTAGATGACTCAACAGCAGCTTGGTTTGGCTCCTCCATTTGCTTTCCAGACCGCAGAGCAATAGCACTCACATTTCCGCTTCCTTTTGGATTTGGAACTGTTTGGGATGGAAGGGAGCTGCTGGAAGATCGGGCCTGGTTCATTGATGTCGCCAATTGCCCGATCTGTGTCTGCAAATTCTGGATTGTGGATTCTGTCCTCTGTTGAAACTCCAGATTGTTGGTGGCCATCTGTTTCATTAAGTCCTCCAACGAAGGACCACTGACACTGTTTTGCTGCTGCACTAGTGGTTGTTGTTGTAACTGTTGAGGAGCAGGTTGCTGGAAGTTTTGTCTCTGCTGTGGAATGAACTGCTGCTTCTGTTGGTATGGAAAATTTTGTTGACTCTGCTGATATGGAACATTTTGCTGATTCTGGTTCCATTTGAGGTTGGGATGATTCTTCCAGCCAGGATTGTAAGTGTTGGAGAATGGATTACTCTGCTGCTGCTGGAACTGTGGTTTCCCAGGAAAGACTGCAGCTACTGACTGGTCTGCAGGAATGGAGCCCTCTTGTAGAGAAGGGCAAGCATCAGTGGAGTGAAAATGATCACTGCATATGCCACATGGATTGCCGAACTGTGGAACAGAAGTCTGGACTGTCTGGGTAACTGCCAACTGTCTCACCATGGTTGCCAATTCATCAAGTCTATTTTCAATTTGCTGATTGTCAGCACTTGATGCCACTGCTGAAGGCTGGGTCGGAGTTTCTTGCACCTGGTACACAACACTGCTATTGGCTCTCGTTCCAAACTGTTGAGCATTTGCAGCCATGTTTGAGATCAACGCCTTAGCTTCATTGGGTGTTTTGTTAACAAGAACTCCTCCACTGGCAGCATCAATCAGGTTCCTATCCATATGTAGCAATCCCTCATAGAAGTAGACAATCAGCAATTGCTCCGGAATCTGGTGATGTGGACAACTTGCACAAAGTCTTTTAAACCGCTCCCAGTACTCATGCAAGTTTTCCTCATTTGCTTGTTTTATGCCACTTATCTCCTTTCTGATTGAAGTGGCTCTTGAGGACGGAAAAAACTTCTCCAAAAACAATCTGGCCATGTCATTCCAAGTTTCGATAGATGAAGGCTGAAGGTAGTACAGCCAATCCTTAGCTCCTCCATCGAGGGAAAAAGGAAAGGCTCTCAGTTTGACCTGCTCCTCATCAACTCCTTGCGGTTTCATTGTGTTGCAGACTACATGAAACTCTTTCAAATACTTATATGGATCTTCACCTGCAAGACCATGAAACTTGGGAAGCAAATGGATAAGACCAGACTTAAGTTTAAAACCAGTATCAAGATAACGAATGCAAAAAGACTGATACTTAACATCAGGTGCAGTCAATTGCCTTAAGCTTCTATTATCCATGTTTTTTTTATTGTGACCAAAACTTCCTAAATTATAACAAAACTTCCTAAATTATAAAAAAAAAATAAAAATAAATAAAGAATTAGGAAAAATAAAATAAAAATAAAAAACAAATAAAAATAAAAATAAAAAAATAAAATAAAATAAAAGGAAAGAAAGAGCAAAAAGAACCAAAATAAAAATAACAATAAAAATAAATTAAATTAAATTAAATTAAAATAAAATAAATAAAATGAAAAAATGAAAATAAAAGGAAACTAAATCTAACAAAATCTAATCTAACTAATCAAAATCTAACAAAATCTAATCTACTGTTAATATTCACTAATTAGAATAAAAAAAATATATAGAAACAGAAACAGAAAAAGAAAAATCAAAATGAAAATTGAAGAATTTTTTTTTTTTTTTAGAAAAAGAAACGAAAATTAAAGAAGAAGAAGATGATCAAGAATCAGAAAACGATTTAGACCGATGCAATTTCCCCGGCAACGGCGCCAAATTTGACACGAGCTGTCGAACTCGCGCAAATTAAAAATTATTTTTTTAATTAGGGTTCAGAAAATTTGCAGTAAAGTGGAAACCCTAAGTCGTCTCTCAAGGAAATTGTTTTGGTTAAAATCGCTTATGAGAACAGAAAATTAAAAGGGGGGTTTTGGATTTTGATTCAATAATTAAAAAGGCAGAATATAAATTTGGAATAAAAATTCGTAATTAAAAATAACCAACCTAAGGTTTGGGTTCCATGGACGTCTTTCCTCGGATAAGAAGATATCAGAATCGTGATTGATTTGTCAATCGGATCAGAATCCTTATTTCCAATTGACAACCCTCTCTAAGCGATCGCTTAGCATTTGATCAAAGACGATGTTTCTACTCATACAATCGCAGAGTATCAGCCCGCTTGATTTAAGGTCATAGGGTCAATCAACCTCATCAAATCTGATGATTAATCCCTTTCCATAATCGCAATCGCGAACCTCAGATTGAATATCCACGATCGCACGATATCAATCTGAGTTGGGAAGGGAAACAAAACTGATTTGAAATAAACGCAGATCCTCAAGACTAATCCATGGAATCCATTACCCTTAGGTTGATTAAAAGGTTCTTAGCCTCGCATGGCTAAGGTAAACATGATTGAAATAAAAAGAAGAAGAAGAAGAAGAAAAAGATGAAGAACGCTTCAGAGAAAATACTTTGATCCTCAATTTTGAAAATTACAGAATGCCTCCAATGTTTCCTACTCTGCCGTCATATACCCTTACTCAAAGCGGCTTAGGGTTCAGTTCTGACCGGCCCATATGTCTAAAATACGGAATAAAATAAATAAAATAAAATAAAACTTCAGCAAAACGTGTCCGACTTTGTGCAAGAAATAGACTAGCTTTCAATCCGAATTGGGCTTCGAGCTCTTCATAAGAATTTTAGCCCTCTGTGTTATCTGAAAAACCCAACAAGAACGGAGTCAATCCGACAACTGTGGACCAAGATATGGCAAAAATACAGAAGTAACGTAAAGCTGAAAAATTCTGACGAAAATAAATTAAACCCAATCAAAAACTAAAAATGTAAATAAACTCAAAACATCATTATTTTATTCAAATAAATTCTAAAAATACTAATCAAGAGTAACAAATAAGTGTAATAAAATATGAGTTATCAGAACCTCCTTTGGGTTTTTGATTCACCAACCCGCCAAAAACGGGGCGGAGTTTAGGAATTTATATATAGATAACATTTGTCATAAATAAAATTGGATATCACAAAAATTTAAGGACTAATGAAATACTACCTAATTGTAAAAAAAAAAAATTATAACCCGGCGGGTCAACCCGCCCTGCGACGGGTTGAAACCGTTTTGACCCACTTCTAGGCGGGGCGGGTTGAGGTGAGTTGGTGGGTTGAAAACATCAACCCAACCCGCCCCGTTTGGGCGGGTTGGCGGGTTGACCCGCGGGCTCAACCCATATTGTCACCCCTACCAAAGGCCCCTAGCTCGTTTATCACCTATATATATATATATATATATATATATGAGGTAGGTTCCTCATCTGAGAGTCGTTAGATAAAAAAAGATTAATGGTGTCACATGCTTACAAATCAGAGTCGTTGATCTTTTTTGATCTAATGGCTATCAGATGAGGTGTCAAATTTCAAATTTAACACTGGTGTCAAAGGATCCTACCTCTCTCTCTATATATATATGGGAGAATAGCTTCTGCTATGATTGTAGAAGGTTATTCTCATGCCAATGACACACCATTTTTCATGCAATTTTTATTTTATTTTTTAAAATTAATATATGGTTCTCCCGTGACTGTAGAAGGCTATTATCATGCCAATGAATGACACACCATTTTCCATGCAATTTTTATTTTATTTTTTTAAATTAATATATGTTATATATATATATATAAATATATATATATATATATATATATATATATATGGGAGAATAGCTTCTGCTGTGACTGTAGAAGGCTATTCTCATGCCAATGACACACCATTTTCCATGCAATTTTTATTTTATTTTTTTAAATTAAATATGATTATATATATATAAATATATATGGGATAACAGTTTCTACTGTGACTGTAGAAGGCTATTCTCATGTCGATGACACACCATATACAATCACAGCAGAAACTCAGAAACTATTCTAGTTTCTGCTGTGACAGACAGTAGAAGGCTATTCTCATGCCAATGACACACCATTTTCCATGCAATTTTTATTTTATTTTTTAAAATTAATATATGGTGGGACCCATTAAAAAATGGTGCCAGCTTTTCTCCGGCTCTCCTTTCAAAAGCAGCATTGCATGTTTTTGTGTCTTTTATTTTTATTTTTCTCTCATGTAGGACCCCCAACTGGCTGTGTTTGTGGGAATTAGAATCCTCGTAATGCAACATAAGAATTCCACTGCCCTATATATAAAAACCTAAATTTAAAATATTCATATAATATGCGAAAGATTTGCTAGTATATTTACCACTTACGGTTGCAATTCTTCAACTTACTGGCAATAATTTGTGATTAAGTTTTCTTATTAATACATAGAGTAAATGGTCATTTTAGTCACCGATTTATATTGGTAGGTGCACATTAATTATCATTAATGAAAAATCACTTCATCTATGATCCTCGAACTCATGTTAGCTACATGCATCCTTCCATTAAGTCGATTTAAGTTGTGACCCAACCATTGTGTTTAAATGTTGCTGTGGTCTTTTTTTTAGCTGAGATAGAATCATCCCATTTCATTTGATTAAATGTTACCTTCTCTCAACAACTCATCCACGTCTAAAACCTTAAAAACATGTTAGGAAAAAAAAAAACTTAGGATATGGCATAGAAGAATTTGTCATATGGGAACATCTACTTACCAAAACAGTGTTAGAAATTTTCAAATGTTTTGCTGCACTACATTACAAACGCCAAAACTTAGAATCTTAGATCGCCTCATCGGCATGTTATTCCATTTGGACAAGAAGGGTACAAAGATAGGAATGTCCGTTCTTGAAATATTCACCAACCACCTTGTGAATATAAAAAAAAATGAAGAAAAAAACAAAATAGCAAAATGATAGTAATAATAATAAAGGACGGCAAAGTTGGTAGACGTATGTTGTGTTAAATATATATATATACATACATATATTTATAGAAACAAATATTCAGAGTTGGGTTGCAGCGTCGCATTATCAATATGTCTAAGCATCATCATTTCCTCCTCTTTTTCATGATAATCGGAGCTGCACTTCACCTTCTACAATTTTGTGGTATGCAACGGACAACCATTTTTTCCTTCCATTTTACTGATTTTAAGAATTTTTTTTAATTTAATTAGTCGTATGTTTTAGGACGATCTTTGATAGCAGTAAGATTTTTTCTTGTGATCGGAAAATAATGGATTTGAGTCTAGAAAGCACTTTCTTTATAAGAATATAAGGGTGAGATTGTGTATATATTCATATATAATTGTCTAATTTTCATTGTTATCATTAATTTCTCAGATGGAAAAGTAATGATGGAATACATAGGAGCATCGGGTGCCCCAGTGACATTTGATTCTGTTCCAATTGAAAAAGGAATTGATTTCAATTTCATTCTCGGTTTTGCTATTGATGCAGACCCTTCTGGCAATGTCCAAAATGGTAAGTTCTCACCATATTGGGCACAAACATTGACCCCAGATTCAGTAGCAGCAATTAAGGCACGCTATTCCAATGTTAAAGTCATGGTCAGCCTCGCTGGGTGGAGTGTAAACGACAAAGTCATTCGTTGGTATGGTCCAGCAGAACCTAATCTTTGGATATCAAATGCTTTTTCATCTTTAAAATCATTGGCAATCACTTACCATCTTGATGGCATAGACATTGACTACGAAAATTTCCCAAAAAATGGTAACTTCGCTAGTTTTGCTCATTGTATTGGTGAGCTCATCACCCTTTTGAAGAACCATAATGTCATTTCCATAGCCACCATTGCTCCCTATCATCTCACAGTCAATCCCTATATAGAACTCTTCAATGGGTACTCTAAAGTTATTGACTATGTTAATCACCAATTCTATACTGATAAAGTTTTGACTCCTCAAAGATACTTGGAAGATTTTAAACTTCGAGCCACACAATTTGATAAGAATAAGTTGCTGCCTAGCTATGAAGTGAATGGAAGGGGAATTCAAGGAGATGCATTCTTTGGAACTTTAACTTTGTTGGAGGGAAATGGTTTTGAGGTACAAGGCATCATGATCTTCTCAGCTGATGCATCTTCATCCAACAACTATTATTATGAGAGGAAATCACAGAATTTCTTACTATAAACTCTACTACTACCTGACAAGTTTTGTACAAATTCAACAACCAACGACTAAATTATAATACAGTTTGGTTGATGTCGTTGGCAATAGCCTCAGCATCCATTTTGATTCCAAATAAACCTCTCCTTGATAGTACTGCACAGTATAAGCCACATTCTCCCTTACAGTGATTTGGGGAAGCATTTTTTGGCATCCCATCATCATTTAGAACATATTTGTAATCCTGCAAAAGACATAACCAATAAATTTAATTAGTGTGTTCAGATTGCCCTTAATTATGCTTTTCTTTTTGTTTGAAGAAATGAGTATAAGATTAAAAATCAATTAGGAGTTCTGAAAAAAATAAAAAAAATGCACAATTTTTAAGATAAAATGTTGATCTCCTTTTTTTTTATAATATATATTTAATAGGACAAAAATGTAATCCCATACCTTAAGCCATTTATTAGCTACGCTCCTATAGCCAGTAGCAAACACGATCACATCAAACTCTTTTTCCGTGTTGTTTCCAAAGATGACCTTCCTGTTCTCAATTCTCATTATATGAGAAGGAATAACCTGTTGGTAGTAGAAATAAGGGGGGAAATAACACTGAATTAATCGAGGTATGTTAAATATTTAACAGTGAGTAATTTCTTTTTTGCTAAAACGTTATATACAAATAGTGTTAAATACCTTTATTGTTTCCGCCTTAATCTTTGCAATGGTTCCAACTTCCAACATCAAGAACCGGAGACTATTAGATATTAAGTATAAGGGTAGTTTAGTATTTTAATGATATTCTAGATCTTTCTCTGTTATGCTCTTCTATATAAGAGCTCACTCATTGTACAAATTAATTCACCACAATCAATGAAATCAATATTTTCTCTTTACTCTCTTTTACTTTCTAATATGGTATCAGAGCATTTTTATCCTCCATGAATGGAGCTTCCGCTGCCATCATATTTTTTTTTAGTTTTCTCTTCATCGTTCTTTCTGAGTTTTTTTTATTTTTCTAGATCTGTGCTTCCTTTGCTTCTGTATCTTTTCTCTCCTTTTCTTCCAGATCTCCTTTGTTCTCCTTTGCATCTGAACCTTTTCCCCTTCCTTCCTTCTTCTGGTTCACTCTTTTGAATTTTCCGATTCCTTTTTTTTCTTTTTCTTACTTAATTGCTGCTACAGTTAAGCTAGTCTTTTATTATTCCTTCCATTGGTATATTCTCATCCAACCCCACAAACATTCCAACGACCCAAATCTAAAGGACCGTCGTGCGATAAATCGTCTTTTATTATTACTTCCATTGGACCATTGTGCTACAGTTAAGATATTCCCCTTTATTTCCGGTCGGTCACCGTTGAATCTCCGGCCGGTCACACCCAGTTTTCAGATCTGCGTTTATGTCTTCTTCCGGCCATGTCCTTCTCTTTTTCGGCTGCGTCTTCTTCTGTTCCGGTAATCATCTCCGACCGTGTCTCATTCTCCGGCCACATCATCCAACTCTCTGACCGTTGTTCCAGATCGTTCACGTTTCAGATCTGTGTTTTTCTTCTCCGGTCTTTTCTTTTCTGATCTGCGTTTTTTTTGTCTTGCCATTTTTTTTTCATCTTAGTTATCGTCCACCTTTGTCAATATGGGTCTCTGATATATTCTTATTTTCAGATCTATCTTCTTGTTCTCTTTCAGTTCTCATTTTGCAGGTCCATGAAGATCCTTGGAGCTCATGGATTTAACTGCAATGCATCATTATAATTTTTTATTTTCTTATTTTGAGTTTTTTTATTTTTCTGATGTACTGTTTCTGGCTTGTATTTAGCCACTTAGATTTTATTCTCACATATATTTGTGGTGTTATTCCAGTCTGATTTGACTTGTATTTGGTTTATTTCTGCCATTGTTTTGGCTTTATTTTGGCTTCTTATTCAGGGGGAGCATTGATCATGTTGCTGAATTTCATTTCAGAACAGTTGATTTTGCCGATGTCCATCCCGGCAGTTCATATTAGGTTGCTGATGTCCATCCCAGCCCTTCCTTCCTTTGCTGATGTCCATCCCAGCACATTATAGCTGATGTCCATTCCAGCACTGTTTCTTTACTGGCTGATGCTCATGTTATTTGGTTATTATGTTTTCTTGATTTTTCTTGTTCAAGATGAAAGTTCTCTTTGTTCACTCTCCATCTTGAGGGGGAGTATTAGATATTAAGTATAAGGGTAGTTTAGTATTTTAATGATATTCTAGATCTTTCTCTGTTATGCTCTTCTATATAAGAGCTCACTCATTGTACAAATTAATTCACCACAATCAATGAAATCAATATTTTCTCTTTACTCTCTTTTACCTTCTAATAGAGACCTTCCTGCGACTTTCTTAAGATAGAATGGCCCCTTATTGGGCCTATAAATACCGTATTTGGATAAATCACCATATTCCATTTTTGCCAAAACAGTAATAAAAGAGTCCGCAAAATGAAGGGGCAGATATTTCAGCATGATCATGCATACCTTGATGGGTCAATTCTTTGGTGAGGACATGAAACTACAAATCAAAAACATTTTTATTTTTATTGCATAATCATTGTGTAAATTGTCGCAACAAATATATATACATATAGAATTAAAAAAAAAAGATATCCAAATATTGATGGGTTGGAGTTGGACTAAAATAGATTAATACATACCTTGTTGGTTAGTGGTTAAATGATTAACCCAATCCAATAAACGTATGGAATAAATTTTTTTGAAATTGCATCCATATATATATGGGTAAAGGATTTCTCCAGTCCGGAGATAAAGTTATCTCCAGTGAGCTCTCAAAATGACGTCGTTTTGAGACGGAAATCAAGGTATTTTTGTAATTATAATATATTGCAGGGCTATATTAGTCTTTATCATTATAATTTTTTAAACTTATTATGATAAACCCTTAGTTCATCAGGTTTTTCAGCATGAATTAGTATCAATTTGTGTGATTAAATGATGGAAAAAGAGGTTAATGTCCTAGAACGTCCTCAACTACAAGTTCAAGAAGCTTTATTGAGAATTTGTATTGTTCTTGTAGGAAAACCAAGCTAAAAGGGCAACTGGAGAAGGAAGAAGATTCTGAAGAGGAGAAAAATGCCTAAGTGTTGAGCGCGAAAACGTCCACACAGAACGTTTTAGCGCCCTGCTGCAGAAAGATGCCAAAACTTGCTGGTGCTGAGTGCTAAAACGTCCACACATAACGTTTTAGCGCGCTGCTGCATTCCGAGGATGAAAAGTTGCTAGTCTTGGGCGCTAAAACTTCTTGTAACAAGCGTTTTAGCGCCCTGATGTTAGAAAAGCCTCTGGTCTCCAACGCTAAAACGTCCAAACCAAATGTTTTAGCGGTGGAGTCAGTTGAGGACAGTTGAGCATTCACAAGGCGTTGACGCTAAAACGACCATTCATGAACGTTTTAGCGTTCAAGTTAGTTGAAAGCAATTGGGCATCCGTCAAGCATGGACGCTAAAACGCTCATTCTGAACGTTTTAGCGCCCATATTAAATTTCTGTTTTAAATTGTTAAAGTTATATAAGGCAAAGGCCTTCACATTTTAGAAGATCTGGAGTTTCTCTCTCTCTCTCTCCTACATCAGATTCTCTGATCTGACTTCTCTCTAAATTTCTTTAGGACTTAGTGTTTGTATTAGTTAGTTTTTTTATTGTAATTGCACTCGGAGATTGAAGATTCACTACATGGAAATGGAGTTTGATCTTTATTCTCTTATATCTTCCTTAGTTATGTCTGAGTAGAGTCATTGTAGTTTGAATTCAATGGAACTCAATGATATTCTTATGTATGTTTGATTAATATGATGAAGTGTTTTTCATGTGTTGATATGAGATTTTCTGATTCAATTCTTTCTACTAAGGGAGGAGTGTAGAACAGGAATGTTTACACTACTCCTATATCTGACAATCTCATCATCAGGATGAATTGATACTATAGTTCTGATGTAATCTTAAGACCTTAGTATTTCATGCATGTATTAAGAAAGGAATCACCAAGGGATTGGGGTTTCTGATTAATGTATCTATCAGGGTAGTAAGGGATTACATCTTGAGGATAAGTAAAAGGTTGATTAATATCACAGGAAAAAGAGTTCATCATATGATCAGTTTACATGAGTTTATTGTTGAGGAAAGTTGTTTTCTGACTACTTGTTTTTATAAATCTTAATTCAAATTTTTAGTATTAGATTAATTTACTTTCAAATTAACTTTCTGGTGACAAAACATTCATGATTTTTACAAACCTTTGTTTAATTCAAATTAGTTTTCTATGGTTCATTGGTGTTTGAATACAAATCTCTGTGGGAACGATCTTTACTCATCATTTTATTACTTGTACGACTAGTACACTTGCTAGATCCACAACATATAACCCCAAAACGATGTCGTTTTGAGCTCACTGGAGATAACTTTATCTCCAGTGACTGGAAAATACTTTTTCCTATATATATTAGCAAAAGTTTTGTCGACTAATTCTTCAAAGATAGTTATTAGACACTTATTACCAAAAAAAAAGTAAGATAAAATAATTACGGGTAATTTGGAATAAACAAGTAGGCAATTAAATTTTTTTCAATGAAATAAAAAAGGAAAGAATTTTAGTAAAAATTATGTCCAGTTGGGAGTGGATAAAAGGGTTCCTTCTAATCAAATAAGTAGTAAAAAACATATACACCCGAACATGTAAAATATGGTGTCTTGAAAATCATGCATGTTTAAGTAATATTCTTTGATGGAGAGAGTGAGTTACAAAATTTACCGGGCATCGGATGACAATAGAAGTGGAAGCACCCCAATTATGAAGATCATAAGCAATCTCCATTTTTTTTTGAAACATTTCTGTTTTTTGGAAACATATCATAAGCAATCTCCATTCCAGAGTTTCAGCACCCAACTACTAAAACCTCTTTGGATTCATATTTTGAACCAGATATGTAGTATTTGGAGTGCACTATCAGGAATATAACCTACACTGGCAATCACAAGAAACATAGCCTCATAAACTTCCACTATGTCGTCTCTAATGTTCTTTGTTTTAATCCTCCACTTTTTTCCAACATCATCATACACAGCAGACTCAACCAAGTGATAATAGCTAGGGTTTGTTTTGAAATGTGTAACATACACTACCAGAGAAACGCCATCTAGGCACATTCATTTAGCCTCACTCAAAGATATCTTCGCAAAATTTTGAAATATTCCCAGATCTGCTACACAGTTAATTGAATGTGGCAAAATCATTCGCTTCCCTTCCTTTGTATATTTTCCCTAATCACATAACCCCCTCACTTTTTTCCCTCAATCGTATATCTTCGGGTCCAAGAATTCCTATTCTTATTTTTTTCTCTTTCCCTCTTCATATCTTTAATTATCTTTTTCTCTTCCTTTTTTATTGTCGTCATCTTATGCCTTCGTCACTGTGTCAATTAACCCTATTATTTGGACTTCTACAACTTCAGATATCTTTACCGTAAGTTAACTGCTCAAAACTATCAACATATGTCAACAGCGAATCTGCACTGCTCTACAGCATTGCAAACTGCAACAAAACTACTCATCTATTTTCTCTCAATTTTTGATATGTTATATTTAACATCTAGACCTTCTATTTGATATATTATAAGCCTTATTTCGATAAGAAACGAAAGAGTTATGAATTTTCTAAGTTAATCATCTCTTGCCGTCAAATTCACCGAAAACTGGGCAGCAAACAAAATAGCAAAACTGCACTCTATTTCTCTCTCTTTGCTATCCCCTATTTTAGGACATTACATCTTACATTCTAAGCTTCACAACGACAACTTACACGTTCCATTTGACAAAGAATTGAGTGAGATATGACTTAACAAAGTCATACACCCAATACTTACAGTTTATTATAAATTTTGACAGCATCTTCACTGTTTTTCCAACAATTAGGAATTTCACAATTCCACATAATTAGCAACACTTGATTGACAAAATATTCATTCCATTCGAATTATAATAAAAAGATGGCTCTGTGCCATTTCCAGAAACTATCATACCATATTTACATACATTTGTTATTCTTTACAAAACATTTACATAGGCAACGTAGGCCTTTCAAAACATTGTTTTTATTAATTATCACATCAAAACATATATACAGACATTTCGCAAAACATGCATATGTTCAACTAGCAGTTCCAAGTTTAACTCTAGTCTTCTTCCACTGGTCTCTTACCCTTATCCTTATCTTCCATTCTAGAAGTACCTGAAATATATCCCCATAACTCGGGGTGAGATAAACTCAATAAGCTCAAGGTTTATGGAGAAGTATCCACCCACGAGTTCACTTCTTGCATTACATGTTATACTCCCAAACACAGACAAACACCATATATTCTCAAACAATACAATTAAGTATTTTTACAACATTTTACCTTTCATTAATCATACATATCCTTTCAAATTATAATATCATTATTTTACTTCACATATAGATATTTCACAATCTTATTCTAGCAGTTATAATCAACTAGAATTTACTTATTTCACATAATCAGAGTTTACTTCAAAATCAGAAACTCTTTATCATAATTATTCACGACACATAATCCTTACAATAAAAGATTAATACTTTACACTAATCAAGTTAACCAAAATCATAAGAACACAACATCACAATCATCACCACACATCAGGATATTACATATATCTGTTTTACAGAGTAATTAGAATCAACTGAAAATCAGATACTTTCTCAAATATATTTATTCTCAATAATTTCACCAAAGCTATCCTTTTTACAGACATACTCAACTTGTATGACCACATTTTTAATTGGCCTCGTACTAAAATTCTTATATATATATATATATATATATATATATATATATATATATATATATATTGTATATATATTTTACAACACTGTTATCCAAAACCACACTCTTTATAGTAGTGTACTATTCTTCTACATTATACTTTAATCTGTTATCAGATTAAACACAACACAACAGTCTTTCTGCTATCAGCCAAATCACAACAGTACATTAAGTACCCACAACACAAAATACCAAACACCAACATAATCACATCAAAACACAAAATTCCAATCAGCAAAACACAATCAAATAAACATGTCAACAGAATATATTAAATCAACACATCATATTAAAACACATTAATCAGATATAATAAACAATTAGAACATGTTATTTACAAATTCAGGTTCAACATCACACATTAGGTGTAGACATCAAAACATAGATCTTGCACATATTGACATGTTAATCACAACAATCATACACAATTTACATGTTATCAATACATCAATCATTTTTCATGTTAATCACAATAAATCATATAGTTACACACACATTCATAAATCAAGCATTAATATTATAATTTACAGTAATTTAAATTAATTTATATAAGATCATATTAATTAGATCATACCAATCATATATAATTATCGATCCTATATGACTGCAATCTATGCTAGGATTAACACTTCTCACATATATTTCAATCAAAAATCATAATCATGTGTTTGATTACGGCGAGACATTAAGACAGAGAAAGCTCCTAAATCGAGAACTTACCTGATCAACTTCCTATTAATAAATTGTTGTCCAAGCTACCCGCACTCTTTACGTCCACCTACTGTGTTTGTTTACACTTTGATAAAATACAATCAATCATCAATCCAAAACACAACACTATACACACAACCAAATACCATTTACATATTAACTTAATTACTCACTTGGTGATTCTTTCAACGACTTTTTTCATTAACTTCCAATTAACAGTTCATGTCATACCACACAAGTCTTAGAATACTATTACATCTTAACATTAGACTCACATTTCTAGTTAGTTAAACCACTAACCTAAGTAAGTAATTAACATTTTATTAAAGCTTAACATACCTTAACACCACTTGAAACTTACTTATTTTCACTTCACAACATCATACAACCTTTAATTATTTTAATTAACATCATTTTTACAAGTCATGGTCGAAACACAACTCATCAAAAACATGCATTTTTATGTATTCTTTTCTTTCAATTATTTTATCAAATTGATTCATCATTCAACCTAATTCATAACCACTTGATATTAGGTTAATTTCACATCACACACAAACTTTACACAACATTTTAACTTATATTCTTCCATATCAAATCCAATTAAACTATGTTCAATCTTCATTCTTTTTACCAATTGAACATTAAACAACATTTAATTATCAAGTTACATAATTTTAACCACTTGGTCACTTTACAATTTACATTCATTTACACTACACAATTCATTAAACGCTCTTTTCAATTACGAAGTCATTACTTGACATAAACACTCTATATTTTCCAATGACACTTATATATTTTATATGTCATTAATTTGATTTCTTTTCAATGTAATTAGTTCTTAATTAAACACACACTAAGCATACTTTAATCAATCAAACACAATCAAATATTAATCCTAGCTATTTTAAGCATGCATGGCCGAATGACCTTAATTAAAAATTCATATCTTAATCTCACATTTTCTAATTGATTTCTCTTGAACCAAACATCATTAAATTATCCTTCACTCTTAATTCTATTTTAACATTTCATCAAACAAATAGTTTACACAATAAATCCCTTGATGGCCAAATTGTATGTTGTGAAAATACAAGGTTCTTTAACTTGTTTTAAGTATTTTCAAGCATAATTTTTACATATAATAAACATACAACCTCAAAACAACTTCGATCCACATCAAACAACATCAAATATTCATGATCTTTAGAAACCCTAATCAAACTTTAACCTAATGAAAAATCAACTTCCAACCATCAAAGTTAGGAATTGATACCTTGAATGGCTTCCTTGAACACCAAGCTTTCTTTTCCACCAATCAATTTCCAAAAACCTTAACTTTCTCTCACTAGATGAATAGTGTCAACACTCTTTAGATGAGGGTTTCTTTCTCTATAAAGCTCTTCAAGAAGAAAAGAAAAGAGATTCAAGATCACAAGATCAAAAGCGATAATTTTTGTGTAGTAAGTTTTCTCCAAAAATGCCTTAAAATTCAAGAATTCACAAACTCTCTCTCTTTAGCATATGGTTCGGCCATGGTGAAGGGGAAGAGGAAGAAGCATGCATGAAACACTTAGAAGGAAGAACAATGACCAGTTAGGATATAAAAATCACACAAAGTTACTTAACTTTACTACTTATGTTTCCTATTGGTTGCTTTTTTACCCACTTGCTTGTCATATTATCATACAACATTCTAGAACTCTTCCACCTACACAAACCGTCCAACATGTGCAAGGACGACGAGGATAGCTTACTTGGCACTTGAATACTTTAAGACTTTCAAACTTTGCAACCATTGGTCCATTTGTTCAAGATTAGTCAATCTTGATTCTTATTGGTTAGTCAACACCATACTTTGACCTTTAAAAATATAAAATATACAAGGTCACAAAGAATCAATCATACATCAAAAATCTTGCAAAGAATTCACAAATTTATGTTACTAACTTAACAACTTGCATTCAACTTTGATCCAAACCAACTTTCTTTGGTCTATTAATTTTTCTTACTTTGATCAATTTTTACAAATTAATCTAGACATGGTTTTGTAACACCTCGTATATATCCGGTATGTTATCATATCATCGTATTAAGCTGCGCTTAATTAAAAATGCGGAATATCTTTTTCTTTTCAATTATGATGTCATTAATCATTACTAACTTGCTTACTTAATCATTTAATAAAACATTTCCTGTATGTAAATTGCAAAAGACAGCTAACTGAAATACCTCATTAAATTAAACAACATAAATATGTCTCTAGTCACAGAACTACAACACGTAGACCGGACAACCCTGATAGTTTATACAACTCAGTTAAACATAAACATAACAGAAATCCAAGTGGCATGGACAAACCCCATGCTCACCCAAATAAGGCACAAGCCCAACAACAGTCTCAACAACAGCAACATAATGAAAGCAAGCTAAAAACATAACATTAGCAGATATATCCAGCATCCAACCATGACATCATAAAAACAGTAATATCATCAACTAAGCTCCGGCCTCCTGCTGCCAGAGGCATCAGCCCCCAAGTTACCTGATCCTGAAATAAGCGCCCCAAACGTGGGGTGAGATCTCTAAACAAGTAATCTCAGTAAGACAAGGGGTCCTCAATGATCTTCCATCCCAAGCTCACTTACATATGCAATATAAGTTCAAAAGCATTTATCAGTATAAGTTCCAAAACTATGCAGTGCAACAGATATTCACGCCATGTATGTCAAAACTATTCTACTGGCCAGAGAAATGCAGGAATACGTCTATTACCTACAGTTAGTACAAGGAACACCACTTGCACCTCACTCACTGCCTCACCCTATTGTATGTACCACATACTCAGGCTTACCGTATAGGTGGAACACCACATGCATATCATAAAGGCACTTGCATATAACAGCTCAACAACATTTCACAAACCAATATATCATGAAAACAACATCATGCATATAACCATACCCCCATGGGACATGGTGGAACCAACAATGGCTAAACCGAGGACACGAAAGCTTACCTCTTAAGCTAATTATCCAATCTAAGAGTCCACACAAATCTCAAAGTCCACAAACAGCAAGATCACAATCTGTTTAGACCAATTATAACATCAATATTCATACTCTATAAGCATTCTCAAAAAGACAACGCCTTTCTCTTATATTTTACGTCTTTAGGCTCCTCACAAAGCCACAAGCCCTTAATCACTTAGATTCTGACTTAGTTTATTATTACAGAGGTTCAACATAACCCACCATGGGTCCACAAACCCATAAATATCATTATGTATGAACAGTGCAACCACTGTTCATTGAAAACCTAGAATATCCGGATATTCCTCGGGGACATATCCGGATATCAATTTCCGAATATTTCTCGGGGACATATCCGGATATTTCCATACCCCATATCCGGATATCCATATCCGGATATCCAGAAACTCATATCCGGATATCAATATCCGGATATTTCGCAACAGAATGCAGTTTTGCATTTTCGCGAAGATATCCCTTCAAGGTTCCATTTTTAACACTACAACGCGTTAAAGCATGCATCATTAAGTTCATTTAGGTTCATATACCAGCTGGCTACTTGTTTAACCCATTAAACATGCCAAGACTCATCCTTTAACCCTTAAAACTCATGATCAAAGGTTCAACAACTTACCCAAGCTTCAAACTCAGGAAAGGAAGGCTCTTGGAGCTCACTTGAAGCTCCCAAAGGTTCTGACTTGGACAACCGCGAATTTGACACACAAAGGTTGGTTCTTTCTCTTCAAAGATCACACTTTGAAGCTCACCATGCCATGACAATGTCTCTCACACTCAAACCACAAGGTCAACCCCTCAACACCTCACAAGGCAGTGACAAAACTCAGAAACGATGCACTCTCCTCACTCACAAAACACTCCACTATGTGTTTACCATGATAAAGAGGGAAGAGCCAAGCAAAAAGGTGACAACTTGGGCTATTTCATGAAGGAAATGGAGGTGGCCAGCCATGGAGAGAACACACTCAGAAATGAGGCACGTATAGAATGATAAATCTGACCTAAAAATCTGTGCCATGGCTATTTATACCCGAATTAAGATTAATCGCACTGTATTAGCGCTAATTGTTACGCTTAGCATTTTAATCCCAAACTTTTGAATCTGATCCTACTCATTTTTCTAAGATTTATCATATTTTTATTTTATTTTCCGCAGCACCTTTCCGGTACGCGCTTTTCTATAGCCAGTATCAGTTCTGGCACCAGTTCTCATTATTTTAACTTGAAACATGAAATCACAGTCCTACATATTATTCTAGTGACATATACACACTTTTTATAATTTTTCGGGATACTTCGTCGGTATGCATTTATACCGAGTAGCAGAACCGGTATCGGCACTTTTCGTCCGAAAAGCGACTTTCAGCATTGTTAATCAATTACCATGATTATTTAAGTCTCATAACAATTATTAGGGTCAATTATGGAATTATTTTCTAATTTCACATATTTAATCAATTAATTTCCTTAATTAACGGTGCAGGTTCTTACATTCACCCCACCTGTTTAGGATTTTGTCCTCAAAATCAGAAACATACCTTTCTCGAAGCGCGAGATACTGCCGGAGAAGCTCATCCTCTCTCTCCCAGAATTACCCTTCTGGAACTTGTCCCGTTCATTGTATTTTGACTATCGAAATGATCTTGCTCCTCAGCTGCTTCTCGCCACGATCGAGAAATCTTGAGTGGTATGACAAGAGATCTCAAGTTTTCCCGAACCTCCACAAGGTCTGGTTGCACCACGTGCGAAGAATCCACTACATACTTGCGAAGTTGAGACACGTGAAACATGTCGTGGATGTTGGTCAAGTTCGGAGGCAAGGCAAGCCGGTAGACAACATGTCCTACTCTACCAAGGATCTGGTATGGCCCAATAAACCGCGGGCTCAGCTTCCTCACTCCAAGTGCCCGACCAACACCGGTGACAGGTGAAAGTCTCACAAACACGTGTTCACCCTCACTGAACTCCAGTGGACGATGCTTTACATCGTGGAACTCTTCTGGCGATTCTGCGCCTGCTTCAACTTCTCTCTAATCATCTGGATCTGCAGGGTGGTATCTTGGACGAAGTCCAAGCCAAACAACTCACGATCCCCAACCTCAGACCAACAGGTAGAAGTACGACACCTCCTACCATACAACGCCTCGTAGGGTGCCATGCCCAGGCTAGCATGAAAACTGTTGTTATACGAAAACTCAACCAACAGAAGGTACCTATCCCATGTCGAGCCCTGCTCTAACGTGCAAGCCCGCAACATGTCCTCTAAGGTCTTGATAGTCCGCTCAGTCTGACCGTCAGTCTGAGGGTGATAGGTTGTACTCAGTCTTAACTGAGTTCTTAAAGCTTACTGCAGCGCCTCCCAGAACCGAGATGTGAACTTCGGGTCCCTATCACAGAAGATACTCTCGGGCACCCCGTGAAGTCTCACGATCTCGCGAACACACAGTTAGGCCAACTGTTCTGAAGAGAAGCTCACCTTTACCGGAAGAAAGTGGGCAGACTTTGTCAATATGTCCACAGTGACCCATAAAGAGTCGCAGCCAACCTGAGTCTTTGGAAAACCCACAACGAAGTTCATGGGAATGCTCTCCCATTTCCATTTTGGAAACTCAAGAGGTTGAAGCTTACCAGACGGCTTCTGGTGTTCTATCTTCACCTTCTGGAAAAAAAACACTTGGACCCATACACAACTATGTCCTCTTTCATACCCGACCACCAGAAATTACGCTTCAAGTCTTGATACATCTTCGTCGCACCAGGGTGGATAGTAAACTGGCCCTTATGGACCTCTGCAATAACCTCTTCGGTCAAAGGACCTCAAGGAACCACAATCCGCTTCTGAAACAACAGAAGTCCATCCTCATTCCAAGGCACACTGTCTTGGTTCTTCACGTAGTCCAGGCACTCTCTCTGCACTTGCGCCTCTTAGATCTCCTCCATGAGCTAAATCTTGACTCTCACAGTCTCCATCTCGAGAAGTGCACCCCCAACAAAGAGGTCACCGACAAAACTCGAAGTTTCACAATGACATCAAAAACGTCATTCAATTCTCTGGGATCACCAGCTACTCTCTTAATAGAGGTGACCTAACCCCACAACTCTAAAATCCACACAAAACTCGAGTGAGTTTGGTCCTATTCCATGACTCTAACACCGACTAGTCTTACAATTCGATAAATCATTATTTTCAAAATAATTTCATATTCATTTCACAATGAGAATTCATAATCAAGTTCATTTCAACCCATACATGTTAGTTAACATGCTAATTCACATAGTAACATACCTTAGTTCACGTACACCTGCAAAATTTTAAATCTTAATAACATAATAGTTCGAATACTATAAACACAATATACCTCAATCTTCATGGCATCTGCAAAATCAAAACTCAATTACAGGTGAAATGACATTGATACATTACAACAATCCATCGTACCCATTTAATGCTTAACACTATCCATGATGTCAATATGCGAACTACTTAAGAAGCATATCAATAATCAACATAAGATCCTAGAGTCATGGAGACCACTCAACTCACAAACGAATTGTACATGCACTGCCTCACATATACAAAATTCACGTGTGGCCTTTGCCACAAATTCCAACTGTTACACACTCGGTTTCTCTGAAGAGAATTTCACATTCTCAAATAGAGCACCATCGCGATTAAGTAATGGCGTAAGACATCTTGCCTTAATAACAACAAGACCGGTGCTTCCCATGGAGACACGCTTGGTCGGATGAAGTCTTTCACCGAAAGACCCTCAGAACGCTACTTCAACTTAGCCAACTCTGGTGACGACATCCGGTATGGAGCTAATAACAAGCCCCACACCAGGCAGCGATTCAATAGAGAACTCTATCTCCCTCTGAGGCGGAAACTCAGGAATCTCCTCCGGAAATACTCCGAGGAATTCCCTCACCACAGGAATGCCAGTGATATCCTTCTGTGTCTCACTCACCAAACCTCCCAACATGACATAACCAATGTCCCTGCTCACAAGGCTCTCCTAGCTCGTAGCAATAAAAGGTGAGGAACTGGCTGTGGAATCACACGGAGACATCACCACTCGCTAGGCACAACAATCACTCATAACACAATACTTGGACAACCAATCCATGCCAAGGATGGTTTCCAAATTATCCATCCACAATCCTATCAGATCTACCGAGAAGTCACAGCCATCCCACTGAAACACGACATCTCGATGTACAGTGGTAGCATCACACTTTTCTCCGGTGGTGGTAGTCACCTGCAACGGTGGAGAAAGCACAGACAATGGGCAACTCAAGCTCCAAAGCAATCAGGGTTGCAACAAAAGAATGCGTAGCCCCGGAATCAAATAATACATCAACATATGAATCACCAAAAGACACAGTACCTCAGACAAGGTTCGAAGCTCTATCCGACTGCTGGCGATCCAACGTGTACACACGTCCAGTAGCAGGTGGCACTGCATGTGTCGAAGTAGATGCCAAGGGAACCATCAGCAAAGGAACTTCCTGCACAACTGCAGCCCTCGTCGTCGAAGACGGACAATCTCTGGAAAAGTGGTCCTCCTTGCCACACTGAAAGCATACCAACTGCCCCGAAGCACAACGTCCCACATGCTCCTTTCCGCACCTCGAACATCTCGGAGTGGAAGGAGGCCTAGCAAAGCTTCCCTGCTGTGTAGAAGTTGTCCTCTTGAACTGACCAGGCGCCTGCCTAGTCGCAAACTGTTTTCCTTTTCCTTTCGGACCGAACTTCCTGTCTCGCCAGGAAGTGGAAGTGGAACTACCAGTCCCCTTCATCTCCTCAATCTTGACCTTCTTAGCCTTACTCGAGTTGTAGAAATCCTCGATGTCCCGGCACTACTAAACCAGTGTCCCGAAGTCTCTCGAAGCAGAACCAGCGAGGTAACCAGCAATATCCTCATTAAGTCCCATGCAGAACTTAGCAGCAAGAAGATCGGAGTAGGTCTCTCCATCCGAAAGTGTGCAAACTTCACAAGCTCATTAAACTTGGCCAGGTACTCGTCAACCGACAACGAGCCCTGAACCAACCTGTCGAACTCCCCCTGCTTCCTCTCCTGCGCGTCATACGGGAAATACCGACCCAGAAAGTAATCCTCAAAGAATGGCCATGTCATAACATGACCCTGCATCTCAAAAGCATGAGAGGTGTTCGTCCACCATTCATGGGCATCGCCCTCCAACATGTAGGTTGCAAACATCAGCTTCAGCGGGTCTGTGCACTGAATGACCCGGAAGATCTTGTCTAACGCCTGTAGCTATCTCGCCGCAGCAATAGGGTTATAAGACCCATCAAAGGAAGGTGGCTTATGCTTTCGGAAAGCATTCAGCCGACGGTCGATCACGTCACGGTCCTCAGCAGGCTCAAAGTAGGGTTCTAACACCCCAGTGACATGATTAGCAGTACCAATGTGACTAAGGCTCTCAACCTGAACACTAGGTGGAGGCGGCAGCGGTGGTGGCGGTGGAGGTGGTGGCGGAGGGAACTGGCCAACAGCAGGACCAACCCTCATCTCCTCCAGCAGGACTTGCATCATGGTCATGTTCGCCAGCCGATTCACCTCAAGAGCATCCTCCGTGGCCTTCTGGTTTGCTTCTCTGGCGGCGTCCATCATTGCCACGTTGACCAATCTAGTGGCCTCCTGCATCTCAGCCAATGCAGTCAGGATTGGGTCGGGTTGACCCTCAACAGTCTCGCGGGTTCTCCTGGGTATTACCATGGCTCTGCACAAGCTACACAAATCATGAGATGATCAGCCCCATGCAGTGTGATCACATATGCATCATCATAATAACACTCAACGGAGCAAACACACAAGACAGACACAACCAAGCATCCTAGTTATTGCAATACATACAGGCTTTTCCCCCGTACCATTGCTCTGATACCATAAAATGTAAAACCCCGTATATATCCGGTATGTTATCATATCATCGTATTAAGCTGCGCTTAATTAAAAATGCGGAATATCTTTTTCTTTTCAATTATGATGTCATTAATCATTACCAACTTGCTTACTTAATCATTTAAAAAAACATTGCCTGTATGTAAATTGCAAAAGACAGCTTACTGAAATACCTCATTAAACTAAACAACATAAATATGTCTCTAGTCACGAAACTACAACACGGAAATTACACTTAACAGGGGCAGAGTAATTTTACTTAAACAGCCTGAAGTTCTTTCCTTGGTAACTCAATAAGTCCACTGAATAACAGAGTGTCCGATTTTTGGAGTGCTGCTTTTTGTGCATGGTGTTGCTCCAAATTAGAGTGATGCCCTATGTTGCTTTGTTAGAAACTGAAAACTCTTTAGGACATCTCAAGGAGCAGAATCCTGGGCAAAAAGAATCATTGAGTAGATCAGGACACTTAGGACTGTAAACTTAGCAAAAATTAAAAACAGTATTTAAAAAAAAAATAAAACAGGGTGGCGAATCCCTGGTACACCACAGAAGTCATTTATCTAAGAGCAAAGTCAGTAACATTCCACCACAAAACTTTCAGGCATTCATTCAAACAGATTTAAACAAGTTAAAAAGGATAGGGAACGAATGAACCTGGGGTCGCCGTAGCGACCCTTAATGCTCTCCAGTTTCTTGTATTGCTCCGCTAAACGAAGCCTTTGTTATTGCTTCTGGAGGGAAGACATTTGGAAACGGTGGATATGGAGTTTGTCCCTTGAATTTTTCTTCCCAGTTACTGGCGAAGATTTGATCCCGAGCTCGGTAGTACAATCGAAGTTGAATTTCCTCCTCTTTGCTTTTCATCAATTCATCTTTCAAGAGCCCGATCTCCTCCTTCCAGTCCTTCCTGCTTTTTTCGTGGGCTTGCTCCCTCTCTTCCATTCTCTTGTTCATCATCTCTACTGCTTTCACTAGGTCTTTTACCGTGTTTTGCAAGGTTGAGGATCCCTCTCCTTCCTCAATCCTTTTTTTCTGCGGCAGTGGTCCAGCATTTTTTATCTGGTCAAGTTCATTCTGCAGGGCCACCTTTTCTTTGTTGATGAGCAAGCTGGCTTCTTTCAGAGATTGCAGCTCCCTTCCAACTGTGTCTTCTAAGGCTTGCACTTGAGTGGCTAGAAGGTCTGCTCCGAGACCAAACATAGTTTGACATTGAGTTATGTCAGTTGTCTCGACTAGGAACTGCCTTCGTCCACCCCTTGCAGGAGCTCTCTTAAAGGGAAGTTTTTCCCTTCTTGGAGTTTTCTGAGGTTCTTCCTTCACATTCCCCGAAACTTCAGCTTCCTCTTCTTCCTCCTTTCCTTCTTTTTCTTCTTTTTCTTCTTCCTCCTCACTTTCCAATCCTTCATTGTCTCTGATTCTTTTTATCGTGGACTGATCAATGTCCGACCCTTCTGGAATGATTTCTTCCGAAATCGGGATGTTGGCCTTTAAACCAGCTCTCTTACACATTTCAGTGACCAGACAAGGGAAAAAGAAGGGGGAGTTTCTTGGTGCATTTGCCACCAGTTGTTTATAAACAATCCTCCCAACATCAAACTTCTTCTTAGTTAAGATGCAGAAGACCAGCACTGCTCTTTCCCAGTTCACTCTAGAGTCGTTGCTCACGGGAATCAGACAGGAGTTAATAAAATGCATCCATACCTTTGCTTCGAATTTGAGTCGCTTCATAGGGATGGATTCCTTAGTTCCCCAGGTTGCTCCCTCTGAGCCTATTTCTTGGAGCACTTCTTCAGTTACGGCCTCATCCCCTCGGCCAGCACAGTATCTATCGAACTCATCTTGTTCGGCAGGAACTGAAGTAGTGTTGTATGCTTCGTTGATTTCTTCAGGGGAGAAGTCTACTTTCACGCCTCTGATGAGGAATTTTGGAAGATCTTCTTTCTTCATTCCCTCCAAGAATGCGGTCACGAACTCAGTGCGAGCTCTTGAGGGAGGCTCAATGAAGAGTTCCCAATCCAGTTTTGCTATATCCTCGGTCAGCCATCGGTCGAGATCTCCGTGTTTAGAGCTACTGAGGACTATGCCCCGTTCTGGTATGACTGTACGGTCGACTGTGGTCTGCTCAGGTTTGAGCTTTTTCCCTGTTCGGGTCCTCTTCTTGGAGATAGAAGCAACAGGTATAATGGCCTTTGGACGTGTCATGGTGTAATGTTCTGAGTAGGAGGGATGGAGTGGGGAGTAAAGGTTGGATTTTTGTGGGTTGAAGGAGAAAAGATTATGAGAATGAAATATTAGTTCTGTGTTTATAAAGGAACGAAGGGGAGGATGGGAAGGTTAAAACGCTCTGTATGGTGGTGATCGTGGCTTTGCTGAATGGCAGATATGGGGTGGAAGAGCGTCTGCTGCACATAAATGCCTGGGGGAAAGCAACTGTCCTCTGCTCTGACGGTTTCTTCTTTTTGAAACTGCTACTCTCGCTTGATTGGAGGGATGTGACAGCACGACGTGGAGCTATTATCCTTCCGTTGCTTCCGCCATTCGGTTTTCTCTCTCTTTTTCGCATGCGGCCCATTGCAGGCCCTTGGGTTAAAAGGGGCAAGTGGATCAGCTCAATTAGAACTTGGTTTCTCATTGAGGGATCAAATTCTAAGTGTTGGTTGCTCCTTGCTTTTGGGATCAGGTTGCTCAAGAGCAACCCCAAAACTAGCTTCCTGCAATGGTTAGCACATTAATTTTCTCAAACAAAGACAATAATAATAAAAAGAACGACGTGGAAATAAATCTGGGTTGTCTCCCAGTAGCGCTTCGTTTATAGTCTTAGCTCGACTTGTTGCTCCTTGAGTCAGACTTCAGCTGGGTAATCGAGATGAGAAGTTAGTTTCTCATGCTCCTTGATCCCTCTATTATACTTCTTGAGTCTGTGTCCATTTACCCTGAGCGTTGCTCCAGATGTTTCATGAGCAATGGCAAATGCTCCATTGGGAAGTGTTTCAATGATTGCATAAGGTCCCTCCCATCTTGATTTCAACTTTCCAGGAAACAGTTTCAATCTGGATCGATACAGCAGCACTTTGTCTCCAACTTCTAACTCTCTCTTGATAAGCTTTTTATCGTGCCACTTTTTCATCTGCTCCTTGTAGAGGTTGGCGTTTTCATATGCCTTGCTCCAGAATTCTTCCAGTTCAACCAACTGGAGCAACCTCTTTTCCCCAGCCATTCTGGAATCTATGTTTAGCAATGCGATGGCCCAGAATGCTTTGTGTTGAAGTTCCAGAGGCGAGTGACACGCTTTTCCAAACACCAACTTATAGGGGGAGTAGCCAATGGGCGTTCGATAAGCTGTTCGATACGCCCATAGGGAATCATCCAATTTGTTGGACCAATCTTTTCTATCTGGGTTTACGACCTTTTCCAGGATTTTTTTTATCTCCCTGTTGGACACCTCTACCTGCCCGCTGGTCTGTGGGTGGTAAGGGGTGGCAATTTTATGCTGCACTCCATATTTCTTCAGGAGCAATTGGAATTGTTTGTTCACGAAGTGTGTACCCCCGTCGCTGATAATTGCTCTAGGGGTTCCAAATCGAGTGAAAATATTCTTTTTGATGAACTTCAGCACTTTCCTGGCATCATTAGTGGGGGTAGCAACAACTTCTACCCATTTCGACACATAGTCAACTGCAACAAGTATATACTTGTTTCCAAAGGAAGGTGGGAAAGGCCCTATGAAATCAATGCCCCATACATCGAACAATTCAACCTCCATTATTGGAACAAGGGGCATAGGGCCAGTATAAACCTGACTGCAGCACTTTAGCTGCTGTTCTTGCTCCAGCAAAGTGTCCTCCATAAGGGGAATTGTGACATTGCTCCAGTATTTTCTGTTGTTCTTCTTCAGGGATACACCTTCGAAGTAATTGGTCAGAACACCTTTTGTAGAGCAAAGGGCCGTCCCAGAAATACTGCTTAGCTTCATGATGGAACCTCTTTCTCCCTTAGTGATTCAAATGGTATGGCTCGATTCCGGCAGCCAGGTAGTTTGCAATATCTGCAAACCAAGGAGCTTGTTTTTCAGCGATCATTAGAAGCTGCTCATCAGGGAATGTCTCCTTGATATGATCTCCTTCTTGTGGGCTTGCTCTCTTTAATCGAGATAGGTGGTCAGCCACCTTGTTATCACTTCCTCTCCGGTCCTTGATCTCAAGGTCAAATTCTTGGAGCAAATAGTACCCATCTAATTAGTCTTGGCTTTGCATCCTTC
>NW_026897152.1:0-28936 GCF_033153095.1 Gastrolobium bilobum | reverse complement strand
TGTATATCGAGACTTTCTTCACTTGCTCACAAATGGAAAACTCAAAGGAAGAAAGCTCAAGTGGCTAGGATCACCATGCATAAGGAGTGTCACATCATATTTGATCTCGATAAGTATCATTATCCCTAACTCTTATGGAATTCTATAGTATGAATGATATGATACTTGTTCCTTCCTTACATGAGAAATATGGTTAGCATGACAAAAATGTATAATTAGATCTTATTTCTTGAATTTTTGTCATTGCATATAAGAGTAAACCTTGTTTGAATATATACATATTTTGATTCCAATAGCATATTTCATTAAGATGGAACTTTAATCAATAATCATCTTGCTTCTAAGTGACACAATTCGTATGAAAACCTTTTTGTTATGAAATGAGCTTTTGACTTGATTTTGAATAAAAACCTTTTATGTCATTTGAGAGAAGCTTTTGAAAAACCTTATACCCTTGAGAACTATTTCAAGATGTTGAAAGCATCTTTCACCTTTTTGTTATCTTGAAAATTGGAAAAATGTTTGGATACATTATATAAATATAATAGTCTCTCTACTTGCTTTGAAAAGTGCTATCAAATATTGAGAGAAAATTTAATGAAGTTCCAAACATAAATATTTTGAAATGATTTGCAAATGTGAACATTTGAAAATTCAAAAGATGAGTCTTAGTCTTCAAATTTTTTATATTACTTCAAGGCTTTTTAACTAATGAGAAAAAGAGGAGAGATGTTTCAATATTCTTTTGATTACACTCAAAGAATATGCTTTCTTAAATGGAAAAAGTCTTTATCTTTCTTAAATTCTTTTTGAAATGAGGATTAAGTTTAAGAATGTTTATACTTAATGGATTAAGAGAAAGCACATTTTGCCCGGCTCTTATTTATGATAATATGCTTATATGGTTTTGCCAAACATACTTCATTTGATCTATTTTGTGTTTCAAAAAGGAAAAGTTCGATTTTTTTGTTTAAGAAAATTCTTATAACTTATTGTTATTAATTATTTGATTCAAGTGCCTTTCATATCATGCATAACAATGGATACATTTCTCTTAATATATGCATGTGTAATCATATGACTTATATTTTACTAGTATGCATGATTTGAGGGGGAGCCTAGCATTTATTTGTTATATCCATCACTTGGCTTATAAAATAATTATGACAATGGAAGAGTTAATAATTTTTTTTTTTAAAGAGACTAATTCCATTATGCCTAGAAAGGATGTTTGTGATGATTATATTGTAGGAAAGTTGACCTACATCTTTTGGTGATAAACAAAAGTGAAAAAGAGGAGAAAGGAAGTCATAATTGAAAATTCACCTCAACAACAAGAACGAAGGCAAGAGCTTACAAAGGAATGGAGAATAACGATATTGGAGATACTTCAAAAAGGTTTAATTTGCAAAATACTCCATAAATTAGCTAAGTCCCTAATCTCTCTATTTGCTTGCATATGACATGATATTGCTATAAATTAGATATGTTGAATGATTTATGCTATTAAAGCCACTTGCTTAATACATGTCTACGAATCTTATGCTTGCTATTATCAAAGTCATGTTAGTCATATGCCTACAACTTACACATATTATTTGATGCTTCAAAAAATGGGATAAAATCATTTGTCATATCTTTTGCCATATTCTATACAATGTTCAACTAGGATTTGATGCTTCGTATTGCATTATTAATTGGATATCCTAGATCTTTGTGATATAAATGCTTTGTACTTGGACCATATGCTTATATTTGGATGTTTTGACTTGAATGAATAATTTATGTTGGATTGAACACTTGAAGATTTAAATCCACTTCCAAAGCATATTTGCATTTACTTGAATCACATGAATGCTTTGTTATATATCTTGAACTATTCAATGCCATTGATGTTGCCAAAGAAGGAGAATAAGTGCTAATTGAGAAAATATAATACACTACTACCTAACATGTGGCAAAAAGGTAAAATCAAAGATGAAAGAGGGAAAATGCACTAAAAAGGTAAAAATGAGGTTTGGTTAACCTAGAATTTCCATACTTTTGTCTTTAAAACCATTCATGGATTAAGGGGGAGCTTTGATAGTTGCTTTGATATTATTGTGCAAAATAACAAGTGTTCTTTATTAACATATTCAATGAAATTTTGTTGCTCACAAGTTTGCGTGCTTATCTTGATTTATGCTTTTTGATGTTGCCAAAGGGGGAGAAAAATATGAAAATTGAGAAAATTATATTCTTTCACCATATACATATATGTTGATTTGAAACCATTCATAAATTGAGAGGGAGTATGATATACATTATTTAGGAATATTTGTTATACTAACCCTTTCTCAATTTTAAGTTTGTCATCATCAAAAAGGGGGAGATTGTAGATACAAGGTATGTTTTGATGATAACAAAGTGGCAACAACAAAAAGAGAAGAGCTTTGATCAAGAGCAAAAAACATCAACCATTATGGATATTGAAGATGTATGATGTAGCCACACAAGAAGAGTGATGTCATATCAAAGTGGCAAGATCATTGGATTAAGAGCAACAAGGAATAATTAGAAAAACTTTGAATATTGGAGAGTCAAAGTGATGATGTGGCTGCCACGATGATACTATTGATGATTCCACGTCAGCATAGTTTTGATGATAACAAACAAGTCAAAGAAGATTGCTTGAAGGTGAAGCAACATCCAAAAGAAATCAAATCAAGAAACATACAAGCCAAGCATAAAGTCAAGTCCAAGATCCCAATGGTATATTTATCTAGGACTTAGGAAAATGTGTAAAGGTGTATAGTATTATAGCATTGCATAAGCTCAAGTCATACATATCATCAAATGCATAAATGAATCTTGAACTAACAAGTCAAACATGTATCTAAAGGTTTTTCAAATGACTTAAGCAAAAAAAAAAGAGAATCATGGCATTATAACAGTTACATATTCATGGCCTTATACATCCGTTAAGAAAAGTCAAATCAAGTGGTTTAAATCGTTCAAAATTGGTTTGGAAAGAGTACTTACATAAAATATACTTTTCTAGTTAATTTCCATAACCAATCATATGCTTTACAAGTCATAGAAACCATATTGAAAGAAAGGAATTTTCGAAAATGTGTAAAAAGGTCACTGCTATGAAATATCCGGATATGTGACCAAGAATATCCGGATATCAATCTCCGGATATCTGATCTTGAATATCCGGATATCACATATCCGGATACGTGCGCGATGAATATCCGGATATCTACTGTTTAAACGGCTATAAACGGCTATAATCACATATCCGGATATGTGTTCGATATATATCCGGATATCTACTGTTTTAAACGGCTATAAACGGCTAGTTTTCGAATTGGGTGCCTATATAAACCCCCCCTAACATCTCAAATACACACAATTCGATCATTGATCATTTCTCAAGTCTTTATCACTCATTCTACCTTGCTTTTGCTCACATATTACTCATTTTGATCATTGCATAGACTTGAGCTTATCTTTGTTGTTAGGCTATACACCTACTAGTTCTTCAATTTGTAATATCTGTACTTTGAGAGTACATTTCCACTCTTTATCACCTTCATCTTACTTCTTGAATCAAAAGGGGAGTGAACCCTTGTGTTGGTCTGCCAAGAGACAGAAGTCTTGGAAAGGGGAGTGAACCCTTGTCAGTCTGCCAAGAGACAGAAGTCTTGGAAAGGGGAGTGAACCCTTGTTAGTCTACCAAGAGACAGAAGTCTTGGGAATTTGTAAAGATTTGTCAAGCACCCGTGAAGCTTGACCGTTAGTGAAAGATTTGATCGAGGGACTTCAGTTTGGACGTAGGTCACAGTGGTAGTGACCGAACCAGGATATATCAAGTTTGCAAATCTCTCAATCCCTTATCTCTTGCATAAGCATTGATTAATCATTTGAGCATATTTAAATTCATATCTCATCAAATATTTACCTGATCTATTTTTCTGTTATTTAGTCACTACACGCTGTAAATTATTTAAATTAAATAAATTAGCTTTTCATATGTCAAAGTGTACTTGAAATGATTATTTAGAAACTAGAAGGGGGCATTTGCGAAAATTTTGTAATACTCAATTCACCCCCCCCCCTTGAGTATGGAAGCCACATTCCTAACACCAGTGTCCCAAAATCTCTAGAAGCAGAACCAGCTAGGTAACCAGCAATATCCTCATTAAGTCCCCTGCAGAACTTAGCTGCCAGAAATGTAGGAGTAGGCCTCGCCATCCTGAAGTGTGTAAACTTCACCAACTGATTGAACTTGGCCAGGTACTCGTCCACAGACAACGAGCCCTGAACCAATCTGTCAAACTCTCCCTGCTGCCTCTCCCGAGCGTCATATGGAAAGTACTGACCCAAGAAGAAGTCCTCAAACATAGGCCAAGTCATTACATGACCCTGCATCTCGTAGACATGAGAAAGGTTTGTCCACCACTCATGGGCATCGCCCTCCAGCATGTAAGTAGCGAACATCAACTTCTGCGGATCTGTGCACTGCATAACCTAAAAAATCTTGTCTAACGCCTGAAGCCAACATGCCGCAGCAACAGGATCAAAGGGTCCATCAAAGGCAGGTGGCTTACGCTTACGGAAAGCATTCAGCCGGCGATCGATCTCATCACGATCCTCAACAAAAATAGGGACGGTCTGCATGGCCCCCGTAAGATGACTGCCATCTCCCATCTAACTTTGAGAATCATTCTGCAGACTGGGTGGAGGTGGTGGTGGTGGTGGCGGTGGAGGGGGTGGCGGTGGAGCATGACCAACATCAGGGCCATTCCTCATCTCCTCCAACATGACTTTAAACATCGTCATGTTCGCCAGACGGTTGGCCTCCAACACGTCCTCAGTGGCCTTCCTGTTCGCCTCTCTGACGGCGTCCAGCATGACCTGGTTTGCCATTCTCATGGCCTCCTGGTCGGCTAGTCGGGCCGATCCTCCGAAGTCTCGCGGTTTCTCCCGGGTCTTACCATGATTCTGCACAAGTTACACAAATTATGAGTTGATCAGGCCCACGCAATGTGGTCACATATGCATTATCATAATAACACTCGACAGAGCAAACACACAAAACAGACACAACCACACATCCTAATCATTGCAATACACACCTTGAACCGTTGCTCTGATACCATAAAATGTAACACCCCGTGTATACTCGGAATATTAACATTACATCGTATTAAGCTGTGCTTACTTAAAAATGCGGAATATTCTTTTTCTTTTCAATTATGACGTCATTATCAATTACCAACTTGATTACTTAATCAATTTCATAAAATATCGCCTGTATGTAAATTGCAATAAGACATCTACTGAAATACCTCAATATATAGATAAAGTGTGTATCTAAATCTTGGCATTACATCAAGTAATCCGGACAATATCCTGATACATTATAACAACTCCAAAAGACTCAAGACATAATCAAGACATAAAAATACTATGTGTCATGGACAATCTCCATGCTCACCAAATAAACATAGTAAACAACAAGTCTCAACATAAAACTCCCAAACAGAAGCTATAAGCATAAAAGTAGCATGCAAATCCAGCATCCAATCAAGGCAGCATAATATAACAGCAATCTAACTCAGCTCCGGCCTCCTGCCGCCTGAGGTCTCAACATTACCTGACCCTGAAATAAGCATTCCCCAAACGTGGGGTGAGATCTCTAAACTAGAAATCTCAGTAAGACAAGGGGTCCTCAAGGATCTTCCACCCCAAGCTCACTTACATGTCCAATATAAGTTCAAAAAGCATTTATATCATTATCAGTTCCAAAACTATGTAGTGCAACAGATATCTATGGCATGTGTGTAATCACTATCTACTGGCTAGAGAAATGTAGGAATACGTTTATTCACTACATGTAGTACAAGGAACACCGCTTGCACTTCACCCACAGCCTCACCCTCTTGTATGTTCTACATACTCAGGCTTACCGTATAGGTGGAACACCTCCATGCATATCAACAAGGCACTAACATATAATAGCTCAACAACATTTCCAAAACATCAAAAGCATGTAACACAACATGCATATACCATATCCCCATGGGACATGGTGGAACCACAACATGGCTAAACCGAGGACACGAAAGCTTACCTCTAAGCTAGCTATCCAATGCCACAAGCTCAAAGTCCAATCACAGCAGATCACAATCTGATATGGACCAAATATAAATCAATAACATGTACCACATGCATACAAATTAAAGACAACGCCTTTTCATTACGTTTTCAAGTCTTAAAGCTTCTAACAAAGCCACAAGCCCTAAGTCCCATGATTCTGGCTTAATCCATTAAAAACAGAAGTTCAACTTCATCAATCTAGGGTCTACAAACCCCCAATAGCCTACTGTATGCACAACACAACTACTGTTCTGCGAAATCCCAAAATATCCGGATACTCCTCGGGACCATATCCGGATATGCAATATCCGGATATCTCACTGTCCATATCCGGATATGAAATATCCGGATATACAGATTCACATATCCAGATATACAATATCCAGATATCCCAAAACCCCATATCCGAATACACATATCCGGATATCATATCCGGATATCCAATATCCGGATATTCCACGGGCAGATATCCGGATATTTCACGACAGAATGCAGTTTCTGCATTTTCGTGAAGATATCCCAAAAAGGTTCCCTTTTACCGATTTTAAACACCTAATCGTGCATTTCTAGGCGTGTTCAACATTACCCAACAACAAGTTATCATCTCTTAGTCACTAGATGCATCAAGGAACCATTTTTAAGCCTTAAAACTCATGTTAAAGGTTGGTGATCATACCACAGCTCAAAAACAGCAAAGGGAGATGCTCTTGGAGCTCAACACAGCTCCTCATAATTCTGACTAAGAAGGTGCACGAAAATGCACAACAAGATGGCTCCTTTCTCCACAAAGATAGACACTTGGAGTTCACAAATGGCAAGACCAAGGCTTCCACTACTCAACCTCCAAACTCAGCCCTCAAGACTGACTCAAACATTGGCTAAGACTCAGAAAAGACCCTCTTTTCACTCCCACAAGGCTGCTCCCAAGTGTTTACAAGGTGGAAATGTGTAGAAACTCAAGAAAGATCACAACTTGGCTCAAGAAATGGAAGGGAAAGCCAATGGAACAGTAACCAGCAAATGGTCAGCCCCAACTCACGTATGGAAATCTTATCCTAGGGTTTTGTGCCCATAATGAGAGTATATATAGCTCAAACACACTTAAACACACAGTATTAACTTTAATTGCTACGCTTAGCATTTTAATCCCAAACTTTGGATTATTAAACTACATAATTTTCTAAGAATTAACATATTTTTCTTATATTTTTCTATGCAGCTTTTCGGTACGCGCTTTTCAAATCCAGTACCGGTTTCTAGCACCAATTCTTATTATTTGGACTTGAAACTCATTTTACAAGTCCTACATATTATTCTAGTAATTATCATGCACTTAATTTAATTTTTTGGGATACTTTTTTGGTACGCATTTATACCGACTAGCAGAACCGGTATCTGCACTTTTCTTCCGAAGAGCGACTTTCAGCATTCTTAATCACTTATTATGATTATTAAGCCTCATAAATAATTATTAGGGTCAATTATGGAATCATTTCCTATTTTTGCATAATTAATCAATTAAATACCTTAATTAATGGTGCGGGTTCTTACATTCACCCCACCTTTTTAGGATTTTGACCTCAAAATCAGAAATATACCTGGTCAAAACTCGGGGTACTTCCGGAGAAGCTCGTCCTCACGCTCCCAAGTACACTCCTCAGGAGTTCTTCCGGTCCACTGCACCTTGACCATCGGAATGATCTTGCTCCTCAGCTGTTTCTCGCCACGATCGAGAATTCTGAGTGGTCCGACGGGAGTCTTTAGGTTTTCCCGAACCTCCACGTCATCCGGTTGCATCACGTGCGACGGATCTGCTATATACTTCCGAAGCTGAGACACGTGAAACACGTCGTGGATGTTAGCGAGGTTCGGAGGCAAGGCAAAGCCGGTAGGCAACAGGTCCTACTCTACCAAGGATCTGGTATGGCCCAATATATCGCAGGCTCAGCTTCCTCACTCCGAGCGCTCGACCAACACCGGTGACAGGTGAAAGTCTCACAAACACGTGCTCACCTTCACTGAACTCCAGCGGACGATGCTTGATATCATAATAGCTCTTCTGGCGATTCTGCGTCTGCTTTAACTTTTCACGGATCATCTGGATCTGCAAGGTGGTATCTTGGACAAAATCCAAGCCAAAAAGCTCCTTGTCCCCAACCTCATACCAACAAGTAGGAGTCCGACACCTCCTACCATACAGTGCTTCGTAGGGCGCTATGCCCAGGCTAGCATGAAAGCTGTTGTTGTATGAAAACTCAACCAACGGAAGGTACCTATCCCATGCCGAGCCCTGCTCCAACGTGCAAGCTTGCAACATGTCCTCCAAGGTTTGGATGGTCCTCTCAGTCTGTCCATCAGTCTGAGGGTGATAGGCGGTACTCAATCTCAACTGCGTACAAAAAGCCTCCTGCAGTGCCTCCTAGAACCGAGATGTGAACTTCGGGTCCTATCACTAATGATACTCTCGGGCACCCCATGAAGCCTCACAATCTCGCAGACATAAAGCTTGGCCAACTGCTCTGTAGTGAAGCTCACCTTCACTGGAAGAAAATGGGCAGACTTCGTCAGTCTGTCCACAATGACCCAAATAGAGTCACAACCCGCCTGAGTCTTCGGCAATCCAACCACGAAGTCCATGGAAATACCTTCCCACTTCCACTGTGGTACTTCAAGAGGTTGAAGTTCACCAGACGGTCTCTGATGCTCAATCTTCACCTTCTGGCAAACCAAACACTTGGACACAAAGATAGCAACATCTTTCTTCATGCTCGGCCACCAGAAGTTCTTCTTCAAGTCTTGATACATCTTAGTTGCACCAGGGTGGATAGAAAACTGACCCTTATGGCCTTCTGCCATAACCTCCTCTGTCAACGGGCCTCGAGGAACTACAATCCTCTGCTGAAACAAAAGTAATCCATCATCATTCCGAGACACACTGTCTTGGTTCTTCACATAATCCAGACACTCTCTCTGAACTTGTGCCTCTTTAATCTTTTCAAGCAGCTCGTTCACAACATCAGATGCTTCCAATCCGAGAAGTACACTCTCACACGGAGCGGTCACTGCCAAGTTTCGGAACTTCTCAACCACATCAAAGTTACCAAGTAACAAACTGGATGAGCTACTGGATTTCCGACTCAAAGCATCAGCTACCACATTGGCCTTGCCAGGATGATACCTTAGCTCCAAGTCGTAGTCCTTTATGAACTCCATCCATCTCCTCTGCCTCATGTTCAACTCCTTCTGGTCGAATAGGTACTTCAAACTCTTGTGGTCACTGAACACCACAAACCTCAAACCAAAAAGATAGTGCCTCCAAATCTTGAAAGCAAACACAATAACAGCCAACTCCAAGTCATGAGTAGGGTAGTTCTCCTCATGAGGTTTCAACTGCCTCGAAGCATAGGCAATCACTTTGCCCAACTGCATCAACACACAACCTAGCCCCTTCCCGGAGACGCCGGTGTAAAGCTCAATCTCAAGCGCAGGATCAGGAAGGACCAACACAGGAGCAGTAGTCAGTCTCTCCTTCAACTCCTGAAAACAGACCTCACACTCGTGAGTCCACACAAATGGAGTCTCCTTCCGAGTAAGGCGAGTCAATGGCAAAACCATGGTGGAGAATCCCTTGATGAACCTCCGATAGTAACCTGCCAAACCCAGAAAGCTCCTCACTTCCGTAACTGTCTTGGGTCTCTCCCAATCCAGCACGGCCTCAATCTTGTTCGGATCCACTGCAACTCCCTCAGCAGAAATAACATGCCCAAGGAACTTCATATACTTGAGCCAGAACTCACATTTGGAAGGCTTCGCATACAGCTTCTTCTCCTTCAGCACTTGCAGAACAGTTCTCAAATGCTCCACATGCTCTTCCTCCGTCTTGGAGTAAATCAAAATATCGTCAATGAAGACGATCACAAACTGATCCAGGTACGGCTGGAAAATTCGGTTCATGTAATCCATGAACACAGCAGGTGCATTGGTGAGACAGAACGAAATCACCAAGTACTCAAAATGACCATATCTCGAGCGAAATGCGGTCTTCGGGACATCCTCCGGCTTCACCCGAATCTGATGGTATCCGGACCGGAGATCAATCTTGGAATACACACAAGCACCCCTGAGCTGATCCAACAGATCATCAATCCGAGGAAGGGGATACTTGTTCTTGATTGTCACCTTGTTCAGCTTCCTGTAGTAGGTGCACAATCGCATTGTCCCGTCCTTCTTCTTCACAAAGACAACCGGTGCTCCCCAAGGAGACACACTCGGTCTAATAAAATCTTTCGCTGAAAGATCCTCAATATGCTTCTTCAGCTCTGCCAACTCCGTTGGAGACATCCGGTATGGAGCTAAAGAAATCGGCCCCACCCCAGGCAACAGATCTATGGAGAACTCTATCTCCCTCTGTGGCGGAAACTCAAGAATATCCTCAGGAAACACCTCGAGGAATTCCCTCACCACAGGTATGCCGGTGATGTCCTCCTGTGTGCCACTCACCAAACCTCCCAACATGACATAACCAAATGCCCCTGCTCTCAAGGCTCTCCTAGCCTGCAGCAACGAAATGTCCGGCGAGGAACTGGCTGTGGAATCACACGGAGACAACACTACACGCTTGGCACAACAGTCAATCATAACACTATTTCTGGACAGCCAATCCATGCCCAGAATAACCTCCAAGTTGGCCATCGGCAATCCTATCAGATCTACCGAGAACTCACGGCCATCCCACTGAAACGCCACATCGCGATGAACAGTGGTAGCATCACATCTTTCTCCGGTGGCGGTAGTCACCCGCATCGGTGGAGAAAGCACATCACTGGGCAACTCAAGCCCCACAGCAATCGGGGTAGCAACAAAAGAATGCGTAGCCCCAGAGTCAAACAACACATCAACAGCTGATGAACCAATCGTAACAGTACCTCTGACAAGGTTCGAAGCTCGATCCGACTGCTGACGATCCAGAGTATAAACTCTCCCAGAAGATGGTGGCACTACCGGTGCCGAAGTAGGTGGAAGGGGAACCATCTGAAGTGGCACTTCCTGCACTGCAGTAGCCCTCGCTGTCGCTGACGGGCAGTCTCTGGAAAAGTGGTCCTCATTGCCACACTGAAAGTAAATCAACTGGCCGGTAGAGTACAGCCCAAAATGAGTCTTCCCGCATCCCGAACACCTGGGAGCAGGAGGTCTCGCTGCACTCCCCGGAGCAGAAGTCCTCTTGAACTGATTCGGCGCCTGCCGGGTTGCCATCTGTTTACCCTTGCCCTTGTTCCCAAACTTCCTGTCTCGCCAAGAAAGTGAACTACCAGCTGCAACCTTCATCGCCTCAGCAACCTTGGCCTTCTTGGCCTTACTCGAGCTGTAGTAATCTTCAATATCACGACACTGCTGAACCAGTGTCCCAAAATCTCTAGAAGCAGAACCAGCTAGGTAACCAGCAATATCCTCACTAAGTCCCCTGCGGAACTTAGCTGCCAGAAATGTAGGAGTAGGCCTCGCCATCCTGAAGTGTGCAAACTTCACCAACTGGTTGAACTTGGCCAGGTACTCGTCCACAGACAACGAGCCCTGAACCAATCTGTCAAACTCTCCCTGCTGCCTCTCCTTAGCGTCATATGGAAAGTACTGACCCAAGAAGAAGTCCTCAAACATAGGCCAAGTCATCACATGACCCTGCATCTCGTAGACATGAGAAAAGTTTGTCCACCACTCATGGGCATCGCCCTCCAGCATGTAAGTAGCGAACATCAACTTCTGCGGATCTGTGCACTGCATAACCCAAAAAACCTTGTCTAACGCCTGAAGCCAACGTGCCGCAGCAACAGGATCAAAGGGTCCATCAAAGGCAGGTGGCTTACGCTTACGGAGAGCATTCAGCCGACGATCGATCTCATCACGATCCTCAACAAAAATAGGGACGGTCTGCATGGCCCCCGTAAGATGACTGCCATCTCCCATCTGACTTTGAGAATCATTCTGCAGACTGGGTGGAGGTGGTGGTGGTGGTGACGGTGGAGGGGGTGGCGGTGGAGCATGACCAACATCAGGGCCATTCCTCATCTCCTCCAACATGACTCTAAACATCGTCATGTTCGCCAGACGGTTGGCCTCAAACACGTCCTCAGTGGCCTTCCTGTTCGCCTCTCTGACGGCGTCCAACATGGCCTGGTTTGCCATTCTCATGGCCTCCTGGTCGGCTAGTCGGGCCGCCTGCATCTCAGCTAATGCAGCCAGGACAGGATCTGGCCGATCCTCCGAAGTCTTGCGGTTTCTCCTGGGTCTTACCATGATTCTGCACAAGTTACACAAATTATGAGTTGATCAGGCCCACACAATGTGGTCACATATGCATTATCATAATAACACTCGACAGAGCAAACACACAAAATAGACACAACCACACATCCTAATCATTGCAATACATACTGGCTTTTCCCTTAAACCGTTGCTCTGATACCATAAAATGTAACACCACGTGTATACTCGGAATATTAACATTACATCGTATTAAGCTGTGCTTACTTAAAAATGCGGAATATTCTTTTTCTTTTCAATTATGACGTCATTATCAATTACCAACTTGATTACTTAATCAATTTCATAAAATATCGCCTGTATGTAAATTGCAATAAGACATCTACTGAAATACCTCAATATATAGATAAAGTGTGTATCTAAATCACGGCATTACATCAAGTAATCCGGACAATATCCTGATACATTATAACAACTCCAAAAGACTCAAGACATAATCAAGACATAAAAATACTATGTGTCATGGACAATCGCCATGCTCACCAAATAAACATAGTAAACAACAAGTCTCAACATAAAAATCCCAAACATAAACTGAAGCTATAAGCATAAAAGCAGCATGCAAATCCAGCATCCAATCAAGGCAGCATAATATAACAGCAATCTAACTCAGCTCCGGCCTCCTGCCGCCTGAGGTCTCAACATTACCTGACCCAGAAATAAGCATTCCCCAAACGTGGGGTGAGATCTCTAAACTAGAAATCTCAGTAAGACAAGGGGTCCTCATGGATCTTCCACCCCAAGCTCACTTACATGTGCAATATAAGTTCAAAAAGCATTTATATCATTATCAGTTCCAAAACTATGTAGTGCAACAGATATCTATGGCATGTGTGTAATCACTATCTACTGGCCAGAGAAATGTAGGAATACGTCTATTCCCTACATGTAGTACAAGGAACACCGCTTGCACTTCACCCACAGCCTCACCCTCTTGTATGTTCTACATACTCAGGCTTACCGTATAGGTGGAACACCTCCATGCATATCAACAAGGCACTAACATATAATAGCTCAACAACATTTCCAAAACATCAAAAGCATGTAACACAACATGCATATACCATATCCCCATGGGACATGGTGGAACCACAACTTGGCCAAACCGAGGACGCGAAAGCTTACCTCTAAGCTAGCTATCCAATGCCAAAAGCTCAAAGTCTAATCACAGCAGATCACAATCTGATATGGACCAAATATAAATCAATAACATGTACCACTTGCATACAAATTAAAGACAACGCCTTTTCATTACGTTTTCAAGTCTTAAAGCTTCTAACAAAGCCACAAGCCCTAAGTCCCATGATTCTGGCTTAATCCATTAAAAACAGAAGTTCAACTTCATCAATCTAGGGTCTACAAACCCCCAATGGCCTACTGTATGCACAGCACAGCTACTGTTCTGCGAAATCCCAGAATATCCGGATACTCCTCGGGACCATATCCGGATATGCAATATCTGGATATCTCACTGTCCATATCCGGATATGAAATATCCGGATATACAGATTTACATATCCGAATATACAATATCCAGATATCCCAAAACCCCATATCTGAATACACATATTCGGATATCATATCCGGATATCCAATATCCGGATATTCCACGGGCAGATATCCGGATATTTCACGACAGAATGCAGTTTCTGCATTTTCGTGAAGATATCCCAAAAAGGTTCCCTTTTACCGATTTTAAACACCTAATCATGCATTTCTAGGCGTGTTCAACATTACCCAACAACAAGTTATCATCTTTTAGTCACTAGATGCATCAAGGTACCATTTTTAAGCCTTAAAACTCAAGTTAAAGGTTGGTGATCATACCGCAACTCAAAAACAGCAAAGGGAGATGCTCTTGGAGCTCAACACAGCTCCTCACAATTCTGACTAAGAAGGTGCACGAAAATGCACAACAAGATGGCTCCTTTCTCCACAAAGATAGACACTTGGAGTTCACAAATGGCAAGACCAAGGCTTCCACTACTCAACCTCCAACTCAGCCCTCAAGACTGACTCAAACAGTGGCTAAGACTCATAAAAGACCCTCCTTTCACTCCCACAAGGCTGCTCCCAAGTGTTTACAAGGTGGAAATGTGAAGAAACTCAAGAAAGATCACAACTTGGCTCAAGAAATGGAAGGGAAAGCCAATGGAACAGTAACCAGCAAATGGTCAGCCCCAACTCACGTATAGAAATCTGATCCTAGGGTTTTGTGCCCATAATGGGAGTATATATAGCCCAAACACACTTAAACACACAGTATTAACTTTAATTGCTACGCTTAGCATTTTAATCCCAAACTTTGGATTATGAAACTAAATAATTTTCTAAGAATTAACATATTTTTCTTATATTTTTCTGAGCAACTTTCCGGTACGCGCTTTTCAAAGCCAGTACCGGTTTCTAGCACCAATTCTTATTCTAGTAATTATCATGCACTTATTTTAATTTTCGGGATACTTTTTCGGTACGCATTTATACTGACTAGCAGAACCGGTATCTGCACTTTTCTTCCGAAGAGAGACTTTCAGCATTCTTAATCACTTATTATGATTATTAAGCCTCATAAATAATTATTAGGGTCAATTATGGAATCATTTCCTATTTTTGCATAATTAATCAATTAAATACCTTAATTAATGGTGCGGGTTCTTTCACCTGCCAGGAGCCACTCCTTGTTTGTGCCCTTTCGCACCATGCCCTTTCGCACTGGCGATCACTCCCCGCCCTCGTCAGCGCCCGGGATGTTACAGATTTCAAGAATTATATGTTGATACATGTATGGTTTGCGAATTACAAAGCTACTTTCCCTAGAGTGGAATATTGTAACTCCTGGAAACTTGCAAGAATCAACGACTATCCCTACACACTAACACGAGACTTTTCAGCGTGCTTTGTCCTCACTTGCACACTTTTCGGGAAAACTTTCCAGGAGGTCACCCATCCCAGAATTCCTCCAAAGCAAGCACGCTTAACTATGGAGTTCTTCCGTTCTGGGCTACCGAAAAGTAGATGCATCTTGCTAGTATAGGTAGTACCAATTAATTCTTATAAGTTATTCCCAACTGTACCGTCCCATACCAGCACAGTCTCTGGAATCACTCTCTTTCGGGTGTTGATTCGATTCATTCATGTACCCCCGTCCCTAGAAGCCTGCCAGGAGCCACTCCTTGTTTGTGTCCTTACGCACCATGCCCTTTCACACCGGCGATCACTCCTCGTCCTCGTCAGCGCTCGGGATGTTACAGATTTCAATAATAATATGTTGATACATGTATGGTTTGCGAATTACATAGCTACTTTCCCTAAAGTGAAATCTTGTAACGCTTGGCAACTTGCAAGAATCAACGATTATCCCCACACACTAACACGAGACTTTTCAGCGTGCTTTGTCCTCACTCGCACACTTCCCGGGAAAACTTCCCAGGAGGTCACCCATCTCTGAATTGCTCCAAGTCAAGCATGCTTAACTGTGAAATTCTTCCGATCCGGGCTACCGAAAAGTAGATGCATTTTGTTAGTATAGGTAGTACCAATTAATTCTTATAAGTCATTCCCAACTGTACTATCCCATACCAGCTCAGTCTCTGGAATCCCTCTCTTTTGGGTGTTGATTCGATTCATTCATGTACCCCCATCGCTGGAAGCCTGCTAGGAGCCGCTCCTTGTCCATGCCCTTTCTCACCGGCGATCACTCCCCACCCTCGTCAGCGCCCGGGATGTTACATGCCCACCAGCTTCTGCCTGGTTCGTCCTCGAACCACACCGTACTGGATGAGAGGCCCTGCTTTGATTCCACTTGTAACTTGGAGAACTTGCAAGGATCAACGACTGTCCCTACACACTAACACGAGACTTTTCAGCGTGCTTTGTCCTCACTCGCACACTTCCCGGGAAAACTTCCAGGAGGTCACCCATCCCTGAATTGCTCCAAGTCAAGCATGCTTAACTGTGGAGTTCTTCCGATCCGGGCACCCGAAAACAAGATGATACCAATTAGTGTGACACCCTCCCTTGTATGCATCTAAGAGAGTTGTCTTCTAAGCGGATTAGAGTTGAAATGTTATGATATAAGCTTTGAAAATTTGTTTTCATCCCATTATTAGCTCGTATTCAAATCTGGTCGAACGAAATTAAAACCGTGCGAAACTTAGTAACATACATGGCTTGCTGAAATTATTTATTTTCCTAACAGACCTTGCTGTCTTGTAAAAATCGTAAAAATTCAATTTCATCAGCTTAAAAAATTATTATTTGTTATATAAAAAGAGTACATCTAGGGCTTCGCGTGCATATAAATTAATAGTAAATCGGAGGTCGTTAGCCCCTCGAAACATAACTCGCAAAGTACCCGCAAAATAGTTTATAAATCAGCAAAAAAAACGTTCAGAAATTATTTCCTCAAAACTTTTCCGGAATTTTCCCAAAGCGACCATAAAAATCTTAAAACAGTACTAAATAATGCTTCCAACAATAATCCAAACTTCCCAAAATATTAAAATAATACAGTCATCCAACAGACAAACAGCCAACAACAGAAAAGTCCAAAAAGAAGCAGTAAACAACAAATATCCAATTTTTTTATCAACGTCATAATATACTTTTTTGTCCTCCTGCAATTTATAAAATTGAGCCCAAAGGGGTGAGAAAAATTCCAGTAGTGTGATAGCAAAACCAATAATGCAACAGTACTATCTAGATACCGAATCACAAAGCAATCACATCATCATATCAAATCCGACAGATATTAATAGTAATCATAGTGCGTATATAACGCCAAAGGTGTACGTTCATAGCACTACGGTGCACGTACTAACAAACGCAGTGGAGATTCCATAGGGCTCCAAATGTGAATTCCACTGGACCTATGCGAACTGAGCCACTGTTCTGTCCCTGGTACCGGAAGGATGCCTACATTATGCGTGCTCAAACGTATGCTTAGTTTTTCATAATTATTTTTTGTTCCAATTTTTGCATGAAACTTATGCATGTATGCTATGTCATGAGTCGCACGCAAAGCAGACAGATAAAAATTATGCTATGTGAATGCATGACTAAGTAATAGCATATATCTCATGGATTTCTAACATCGAACTGCTGAATAACAAATATTTCCCCAAAACAAAATATCCAGCAAGTCAAGTTCATGAACAAAATACAAATAATTTATACAGAATTACCAATCCAAAACACATGAGAGCAACATTCACAATCAATGTACTAGCTAGCAGTCACAAAAGGTAATGCCACCAGACAGTTACCTCGCGTGTCGCAAATAAATTACCAGGAAGCAGCGAAAATAGTCCAAGGTCCTAAGAGTTTTGCGCACCTAATATGTCAACGTACAAAATCAGAATTTCATACGATTATCCCCAAAAGTCACCAATAATTTCTAAGCTTCTAACTCATGCACTTTCATTGAATTATAAGGTTCCTAGTGTTAATTACATTATGCCCTTAAGAGTATTCCATTCCTTGCTAGAAATTACCATTTTCCCAAGGCTCACCACGTGTATAGGTTCGGTTTTAAGGCTTCCCCTAAGTGAGTAAATTTTCTGATTTCGTCTAATTTTATTAATTTATACAGCAGCAGTACCCAACGTTTTCCCTAAGTTCCCACATGCAACTCCAACGATTTCACCATGTTTTCTTCCCTAACTATATTCTAACTTTACAATAAGGTTACCAACATTTAATAACGAAAAAATTCTAATGTTCCAACCAAAATAGAATCGGTTTTCTCCAAGCAAAAGCATCAAGGATTTTTATTTCATTCCTAAACTCAACCAACCTATCTATGGTGCGCTACATGTCGTCTAAGCATGTTGTCCTTTTTATTTTAATTCATGAAAAATTTGAGGTACACTAAATCACAACCAAACAGCCCCACAGTTTATTTTAAGGTCATTTCCAAGTTTATTTTTTTTATGCTTTCAAGCTAAATCACAACCAACCTTTTTTTGTGCTATTTAGACCATTCCAGGTCTTCCCATCGATGACAGATGCCACCTTCGTTATATCATCTTTGTGTGCTTCCACACCAGCTCTCAAGCAGAGCTTTGTAATTAGGCAAGGAAGGCAGATAGTTGTCTTTCTCATCTCCTTCTTCAAACTGTCATAAATAAGAGGTACTGCATTGTTGGGTGGTTTGCTGATGGTGGAAAATATATGTTCTGACAAGGGATGTTCCTCTGTTCTAAGTTATCAACAGAAAACAAAGTTGTTCCCTTACTTCCAACCCAAGTGCGCAAGTGCACACACCAAGTAATAATGGGTGTATTAAGGCCCAGATTATCGTTCCCACGAGGATAAAACTCTACATATTGTCTTAAACTATTTTAAAAGAATGAAAATGAGAAGAAAAGTTAGTGAATGAACTGTCTAGTCAAACGTTCCCTACTGTCTTGACAACATTCCTCGGGACCAGTAAGTTCAGTCTATTGGCAAACAATTGCTCGCTGCGTTATATATGTGATCCTTCTGATTAGAAGAAGGTGAGATAATAATCATTGAAGTTTGGTAGATACAAGATTGAATAAAGTAAAAATAAAACAGTGATAACTATAATCAAGAGGCAACAAAGTGGATGGTTTTAAAACAGTTTAACAGAAGGAACAGATTCACTGCTCCATTCTTAAATAGTTATTTTCAATGCTCAAGGCTTAGCACTTTTTTGCCTTGTCCCAGTTTCTTATCTGCCAACTCTGATTCCTCAGCTCATGGACTAGATGGCTCATAAGTTTCCATATTCCTACGGCTCCCTTAACTCCAACAGGTACTTACTACAGAACCTTAAAATGGACGAAGTGGCCCCTTATTCCTAAGGTGACCAATAGTTTTTTTGCCATAACACTACCTTCCCCCAATGGCTAAGCTATCTGAAATCCCTTCCCAAAGGAAGTTCCTCTCTCAGTATGTGTTCAATTTCCATTGAAACACAATGAATATAGCTCACTTAGCCAGAGAAGTACAAAAAGCTTCAGTCAAAGAGTTTCGAAAATAGTTCTTTAAGAGTTTTGCAGTTTATCCGTTCCACAGATAGTTCAGCCCATGGCTGATATTTTAAACATAATTATTCTAAATTGAGATCCCATAGACTCGAGATTCAGCTCAGAGATAACAATTGGAATGAAAAGAAGAACATTTATATTTAGTTGAAAGAAAGTTTACAACAAAACATAAAAATGAAGAAGATGGTTTGATGCTCGTGAGGAGTCTTAGGGGTTGTTACAGAACAAAGTAGAAGGGTTGTCACTTAACTATAGTTACAACTATACAAATTAAACTACTAACTACTACTAGGTGATCTCTTCTTTTAGGACTTCAATCCCTCTAGAATTCGATGTTTGGGACGTCCTATTTATAGAAAGAAGAGGAGTGGCAGTCTCGTAAATCCTTTGGAGCTGCTTGCTTGAATGAATGGACGGGGCGGTGTAAACAGTGTTTAGAAGCTTTACAAATTGCTTGATGGGACAGTATTTGTTGATGATTAGCTGTTTTCCTGCAGTCCCCCATGCTTTGCTTTCTTCTTGGCCAATGAGAACTCGTGATTCTCTGCTCTTCACGTTTCCTGGTGCTTCAGTGGTGCACCGCCTCTGCTTTTAGAAGACTTTATTTCTACGTTTCCTGCAAAATATACAGAGGCATTAAATGAGTAGAGCAGGTAAAGGTTCGAAAGACTGCACCATAGTCATACTATGGTGCGCATGCATGGGTGGAAAACAAAAAAATTTCGCAGCGGAAGCATAGACCATCTATACACCCCATGTATGAATGCTTTACATTGAAACGAAATAGGGTTTCAGAATTACCTTTACACTTGTAGGCGCAAAAAGATGACGCCCTCCAATGGTGATCCACACGATTATCTCCTTCTTGCAAGCGAGAACTCTTTCTCCTTGATCCCTCCTTATCCTCGGTGGCTGGCTAGGCACATGCAAGGAAGAGGCTACCAAGTGTTTGGATTATTTTTATCAAGACTGTAATGGTGTCTTGAGGTTAGGTGATGGTGCAACAAGAGAGAGAGGAGGAAAGGTTGGAGCTTTTTCCTTTTAGAATAATACACATACTCAAGAGAGATGATGCATCAGGTTTTTATAAAATCTGATCAACCACATGAGTCCCTCCTTTGATTAGGCGCACAAATTAAAGTGATGAGAGAGACTTTCCTTGATTCTTTCCCTTTGATTAGGCTCCCGTCATCACCCTCCTTTAATTAGGCGCACATATTGAATGATTAGATGGACTTTCCTTTATTCACTCCTTTTAATTATGTGCCCCTTTAATACCTTTCCTTTCCTCAGAATTTCGTTGCATCGGTATTCATTTAAATTGTGAATTCAAATGAAAGAGTAGTTGAGATAATCTCCATCCAATCTCTATTGGATTATTCCTTCAAATAATTTTAAATTATTTTCAACAACCTAACCTCATAGAATTTAAAATTTCAATTCAAATTTCAAATTCCATTTTGAAATTTAAACTCAAATATAAATTCTTTCTATCCCAGTTCGTAATTCGAATTCGAAATTTAAATTCAAATTTGCCCAAACCTTATTTTGGTCAAGTCAACTCTTTGACTTACTAGGATTCATGCCCCGAGGCCTCTTTGGCCTACCATAATATTTGGGCCCATTAGTGGAGAAAACTCTTTCACCACTAATGCCCAAAAAGGGCGCATGGTTCAAGTGGGCTTGGAGTCCCTACTCCAACCCACTTAACTCATAGTCTTGATAAAGCCCAATAACTCACTATTGGTCCAAACTTGCTATAACTTGCAATAAAGAATAACCTTTGTGTGTGACCTATTAGGCCCAATTAGTTACTGATATAAATAAACTTGAACCATTTAAACTCCTTTATAAGGCTCAATCCATTTAATGACCACAAGATACACTAGCAATGCTCTCTAGCCCAAAACTAATTGAGTTGATCAAGTGATCTACCTTTCTGATTTGGATACCGTCCCAGCATTATCCCTCACATCGTCATTCACATTTAGTCGAGAGCAAGGATAGAGTATCATCTCTCTTTATTGACTAAATATAATATTTCACAGGAACTAGGAATCTTCTTCTATTGACTCTAAGACAAATCATGACTCTTCATGATCTCTTACTATGCATAGATTCCCGAGTCAACTAGAAGTCATCTCATCCCTACCGGTCTTTGTGAACGACTAATCCCTTATATGGGATTGTGAGTCCTTTCGGCATGTCCATCTATACTCATGTATTCGAGTTATACCCAAGAGTACACTGTTCTCCCCATTTTCAGGCAGATAGAGTTGTACAGTCAAAGTATAACTCTAGGACATAGTATTCAATGACATCCTTAAGTCTAGGACGATCCGCACTACGAAATGTTCAGAGACTTTACAAATTCAATGATACTCTCCGTAAAGAATCCTTCTGGAGTCTCTAAGCGGGTCAGTTCAATGCTATATGTTCTCCAACAGATCCACCCACGACATCAGCTAAGGCATCACCATGCCTGCATTCCATGAGGTCCCTACCCTGTATCTCCATACAAGTAGATGATGTCGTACTAGTCTTATTGAGATCACCAATACCTTTTCTTGGTGATTTAAGACGAGGAACAAATTTTAGGTAACAGACATTCAATGTCCTCGAGTCCTCATGATCGTGATCCCTAACATATTCCTAGGGTCTTTATCTTTAAACGCATATTAACAATAAAATATTGGCGAGACATAAATATGATAAAGATAAAGTTTGCTCAAATTTATTAATCATCATATACCAAATAAAAAAAGGTGTTCGTCTGATAAAATAGATTGTCTCTAGGACACCTATATACTAACAACAGGTGCATTAAATGCTTCTCAATCCATTCCCTTTTTTAGTATATTTTAAAGGAATACGTCATCTTACGTTCCCCGCTGTGTTTTTGTCACAATTGTGTAAAACAAGTGATTTTTATGCTGAAGTTGTTCATCAGGTGAGGGAACGTAAGATATTTTGCCATCAAAATGGGCTTAGATGGGAACGAATTTACGTCCCATGAAATACCCCAAAACTAAACTATTAGTTGTCCTCAAACATCTCAGAAATATTGTATTGGACTGCCAAATTTCAAAGAATAGCTCAACATAAAGAAACTTGAGCCAGTGATTAATTATAAACTTTTCAAAAAATGAGCTATTCTCCATAGGCAACAAGTAAGAAGAATTTGTTCACAGGTAAGTGAAGATTGCTGATCTTCTGTCCCTCTATAACTCAGGGTTTGGTGTTTGCTCTGTCCATTCCTGGATGTGATTCTTCAGAATTCGCCTTTCTGCTGCTTTCTTATGAAGTGCAGCTGTCTTCCTTTCCAAGGATCTTTTTATGGGTGAGTGTATGGAGTTGTGGAAGAATGGTGGTCTTAATTGTGGGGTCAAGGAACGTTTACTTTTGTGCTTTTGGACTTTTTCTATTTGAGGGAACACCTTTTCTTGTACCTTTTTCCCTTTTTGAAGGAAGGTTTTCTTACTTTCTTTTGAATTCTTTTGAATGGTTGTTCTCATTTTTCTTTGCTTTCCTTTCTTCTTTTTGTTCATTTTGAGATCTATTCCTTGCCTTTTTTGGTTGACCAGGTGGTGTATTGTGGATGAAGTGAGGGTGAGTGTGTGGTTCTATTTGATCCTTGGCAGTGGAGTCTATCTGTTCCTCAGCAGTACTTATAGCATCAAGGCAAGTTGAGAAGTTTCATTGTGGTTACACCTCAGGAACGCTCTCATAAGTATGTGTTTGGTCTTTTTCCGTTCCTTACCAGTTTTAGTTCACACATATCAGCTTCCTTCAAAAATCTGAAGATTAAATTCCTTGCACTTTCCCTATTTCAAGTACTCAGAGAAAGAATAAGAATGATTAATCAGTGACTTTGTGTTTTATGCAGTTGGTTAATCAAAGAAAATTAAACAACCTTTATACTATAACTGAAATGTATGTACCAAACAGTTTGATCAAAAAGAGTCTTTTTCATTACAAAAAGAATATTTACAAGGGAACGGAAAAAGAAAAAGGAATTAAAATAAACAGTGCTGAAAATAAACTAGACTTTAAATAACTAGGTGGGTTTTCTCCTTTTCATTGGGGATGTCTCTTGTCCCAAGTGTTCTTCTTCGCAGCTTCAGCTTCCTTATCTTCATCAATTTCTTCTTGTGTCAATGGCCTCCTTCTGAGCTGATCTTTTAGTCTGATCTCTTCAGCTGCAGGGAGCCATTTCTCAGCATCCTTCAGTAGATCGCTGATTACTGCACAAGGTAATTGATGGTGGACCTCATCATGGTTCTGCCAGTGCGAAAATGAATAACTTGCTTTTCAACATCCAATAGTCTTATTTCCAACTCATAAATTCTCCTCTCCAGATATGTTCCGAAGGCCCCGATGGCTTCTTTGGTTTCTTTTCGTTCCTCGGAATGTTTGAGGAGGAGCTTGTTGAGTAGGAGTTCTACTGTGTGATTATGCAGAGAGTTGGAATGTATGAGGGAGTCAGCTGCTCAAATTTATTAATCATGATATACCAAATAGAAAAAGGTGTTCATTTGATAAAACAGATTGTCTCTAGGACACCTATATACTAACAATCTCCCATTTGGCCTAGAGCCAATCAGGTCGACGTGTCAAACCTAAAGAGTTATAATGACTATCATGTTTTCTCTGGGAGAGACCCTTCGTCAGAGAATCGGCCAAATTATCATCAGTGGGGACGTAATCCATCTTTATCTCCATTTTTTCAATAATCTCTCGGATGAGGTGATACTTACGGAGCACATGTTTGGATCTTTGATGAGACTGGAGTTCCTTGCCCTGGGCTATAGCACCAGTGTTATCACAATACAAAGGTATTGGATCAACAATGCTCGGAACCACTCCAAGTTCTGCAACGAACTTCTTGATCCAGACTGCCTCTTTAGCCGCTTCTGAAGTCGCTATGTATTCTGCCTTAGTAGTAGAGTCTGCTCTGGTCTCTTGCTTGGAACTCTTCCAAGAAACTGCTCCACCATTTAAGGTGTATATAAAGCCCGACTGAGATTTACAGTCGTCTTTATCACTCTAGAAGCTTGCATCAGTGAACCCCTTCACTATCAGCTCATTACTGCCACCATAAACCAGAAACAAATCCTTAGTCCTTCTCAAGTACTTAAGGATTGTCTTCACGACCGTCCAGTGACTCTCTCCAGGGTCAGACTAGTATCGGCTCGTAATGCTTAAAGCATAAGAGATGTCTGGTCTAGTACATAGCATGGCATACATGATGGATCCAATTGCTGATGCATATGGAATCCTCTCCATGCGTTCCCTTTTGACCCATCCATGCTAAACCTCTTTAGCATCTTGTCTATGTATGTGGATTGGGACAATCCCAGCAACCTTTTGGATCTATCTCTATAGATCTTAATACCTAGTATATAGGCTGCCTCTCCCATATCCTTCATGGTGAAGTTCTCAGACAACCAAACCTTTGTGGACTGTAACATGGGAATGTCATTTCCAATGAGCAATATGTCATCTACATATAGCACAAGGAAAACAACAACATTCCCACTAACCTTCTTGTAGACACATGGTTCATCCTCATTCTTGATAAAACCGTTATCTTTAACGACTTCATCAAAACGAAGATTCCAACTCCTGGAAGCTTGCTTAAGCCCATATATTGACCTTTGAAGTTTGCATACCATATGCTCTTGACTCTTGGATTCAAAACCTTCAGGTTGTGTCATATACACCTCCTCCTTCAAGAACCCATTCAAGAAGGCGGTTTTGACATCCATTTGCCAAATTTCATAATCATAATATACGGCTATCGCTAGCATGATCCTAATAGATTTGATCATGGCAACAGGTAAGAAGGTTTTCTCAAAGTCAATTCCTTGTCTTTGACGGTGACCCTTCGCTACCAACCTATATAGGTTTGGAAGTTGCCATCAGCATCAGTCTTCTTCTTGAAAACCCATTTATACCCAATAGGAACTATTCCCTCAGGTGGTGGAACCAAGGTCCATACCTTGTTCTGATGCATCGAATCTATTTCGGATTCCATGGCTTCTTACCATTTTGAGGAATCAATATCCTTGATTGCCTCATTGTAGGAAGCAGGCTCGTCATCCTCAACGGTCTTCTGATTCTCAATCACAAAACCGTACCTCTCAGGTGGATGACTAAACCTAGTGCTCCTACGGGGTTGGGTGTCTACTGCCTCCAGTTGAGGCATCGCCTGATCAACAGACTCGGGTTCCCTTATCTGTTCTTGTAGGTCTTGAATTTCTTCAAGTTCTACCTTACTCCCACTATCTTCTTGAGAAAGAAGGTCTTCCTCAAGAAAAGTAGCATTCTTGGACACAATAACTCTTTGGTCCTCAGGGTAGTAATAGTAGTATCCCTTAATTTATTTGGGATATCCTACAAAGTAGCACAAGGTGCTTCTAGCTCTTAACTTTTCAGGTGCTAGAGTCTTGACATAAGTTGGACAACCCCATACCTTGAGATAACTCAAGTTGGGTTTCTGGCCCCTCCATATCTGATATGGAGTAGTCAGAACAGATTTCGACCGTACCCTATTAAGAAGATGTAATGCTGTATGCAGAGTGAATCCCCAAAATCATTTTGGGAGCTTCGTACCACTCATCATAGGTCGTACCATGTCTAACAAGGTTCAGTTCCTTCTCTCTGACACACCATTATGATGTGGTGTGTAAGGAGCCGTCAACTATGAGAGAATCCCATTCTCTCTTAGATAATCCTAAAACTCTTGACTCAGATATTCGCCACCCCGATCAGATCGAAGTGTCTTAATCATCTTGACAAGTTGTTTCTCCACTTCATTCCTAAACTCTTTGAACTTTTCAAAGGCCTCGGATTTGTGTTTCATAAGATACATATATCCGTATCTGGACTAAAGGCAACGAAATAGGAGTATCCTCCTCTAGCTTGAGTAGATAAGGGCCCACAAACATCAGAATGAATGAGTTCTAGTAACTCATTGGCTCTAAGACTCGCAAGTTTCTCAACCTTGGTCTTTGTCATTTTTCCAGCCAAACAAGACTCACAAGGTCCATAGGATTCAAAATCCATGGAATCCAGATAACCATCATGATGGAGTCTAGATAGTCTTGTCTCATTAATGTGTCCCAATCTACAATGCCAAAGATAGGATCGATTACCTAATCTAGGCTTCTTAGTCTGAATACTAAGAATGTCACTATCCGTATTTAAATCCAAAACATACAATCCATTCACTCTAGATGCGCAAGCATAAACAAGATCATTCATAATGATGGAAAACTTGCCATCTTTTATTACAAAGTGAAAACCAGATTGTTCCAAACTAGAAACAGAAATAATGTTTCAAAAAATTGACGGAACATAGAAACAATTATTCAAATGTATAAAAAGGCTCGTAGGCAACAAAAGATCCACATCCCCAACGGCTAATGCAGCAACTCTTGCTCCATTCCCGACGCGGAGATTGACCTCATTCCTTTCCAGCTTCCTAGGACTCTTTAGTACCTGCAACAAATTGTAGATGTGAGATCCACAGCCAGTATCCAATACCCATGAAGCTGAATCAACACTTGAAAAATTAATTTCTATAGTGAACATACCAGAGGCTGAAGCATCATCATGCTTCTTTCCCTTGAGGCTCGCAAGGAATAATGGGCAGTACCTCTTCCAATGTCCTTCCTTCTGACAATGGAAGCATACAGTTTTAGCATTGTCCTTGGATTTCTCCTTTCCTTTCCCTTTGCCCTTGCCCTTCTTCTTCTTGGGCTGACCTCTGGGCTTGAGCTTGTCTGACTCTACAGACTTGCCTTTACCCTTGGCCTTTTTAGGCCCGCCAATCAGAAGAGCTTGGGTCCTGTTCTTTTTAACAGCACCCTCAGCAGTGGTCAAGAGATTCAACAACTCTGGGAGTGTTGTCTCCACCTTGTTCATATGATAGTTGACCACAAAGCCATTAAATGATGGTGGCAAGGACTGCAAGACTACATCAACACTTAACTCATGGTCCATGATAAAACCCGGAGAAGCAAGCTTCTCTTTCAGCCCAAACATCTTGAGGATGTTCGGTCCAACCGCCATACCCTCAACCAGCTTACAACCAAACAGCTCCTTGGAGGTTTCAAAACGTTCAGCCCTCCCTTGCTTATCATAAAGATCTTGCAGATGAAAGATTATGGAGGGAGCATCCATATGCTCATGCTGACGCTGTAGTTCCGCAGACATAGACGCAAGCAATATACATACTTCCTGCTCATTGTCTGCCAAATGTTGTCTATGAGCTTCTCAGTCATACTGGTCATACCCATCGTGCCCTTCAGCAGAGGAAACAGGAACAGGAGAATCCAAAACATATGCTATCTTTTCAGAACGTAAAACTATTTTTACATTCCTATACCAATCCGTGAAGTTTGGTCCAGTTAACTTGTTAGTATCCAGAATAGAGCGTAAATTCAAATTTCCGGCCATAACTCAATTTCTGAAAATAAAGATAAAATTAGATAAGTATTTCATGATAATAACCAAATACTGAGACTTTTAAACGTATATGGCCCTCCCACTATTTTATCTAAAATCAATGACCCTCGGTGATTGATTTAGGGTTATCCTTCACAAGGACATCCTTAGTGGGCTAAGAGAATGACTAGGTCCATTAGTCTCTGGCTGAGCCTGCAAAACTAACTTATCTAGTGGGTTGATCTTATCAACAATATCTCCATATCTTCTCTTAGATCATCAGGTTGACAACTCCTTGTCACTTAGTGTTACATCACTTTGTAACAACCTGGCCCATTGCCCTAGATGCATAGACCCGGCTGAGCCTGCAATTTATGTATCTAGTTTAGCACAAACCATCATCCTAAGTGTCATACACTTCAAATGGTACCCTTACCCGACTAAATGATAGATCTTAGCTGAGCTAGAGAGCACTATTATGTATAAGGGATTTGAATGTCATCGATGATGGGAGGCAATCATAAAATGCTAGATAATTTTATTTGAGGGTTCATTTTAGTCTCATCATTAGTTATTCCTTTTCTTTATCTCGTATGCATATTATAATAGGAATGATCGCGTTTACTATAAGCATGCATACCAGTCGTAAATTTCAAAAATTCAAAATTTTAAATTTCAAATTTCAAATTTCAAATTTTTTTAATTTCCAAAATAAACGGAATTCATAATTCCGAATAACAACTTTAAACCTTTGAAATTTAAAATTTAAATTTTAAGTTATTTTGAAAATTCGAATTTCTATAATATACATCCATGCATGCATAATTTCAAAAATCATGAATTTGAAATTTAAACGCAAGTGGATGATCATGGTGCCTTCCGTTTTTTAATCCAAAGTATCTTCAATCCTCGGATCATTTTCTTTGGCTGAAACATCTTTGTGCTCCATGGACTTACATCCTTTTCGATTTAAAATTTACATCAAAAAATTATATAAAATTTAAAAA
>NW_026897151.1:0-28836 GCF_033153095.1 Gastrolobium bilobum | reverse complement strand
GAAACCACATTGTAAAAGATGGTAATTCAACTTTTTGTTATAATATATTGAAAACAGAATGATCTCATGATTTCTACCCAAAACGACGTCGTATTAAAATTACAAAACATTATGATTTCTACCCAAAACGACTTACTGCAGAAAAAACTAACCCTATTGAAAATCAGATTATGGATTGCACAATAATCATAGTACAAACTTTATAAAGCCAATACATAAAAAAATCGGTCCATTACAAATCAAATAAAATTGGATTAGATTAGATAAGATCGGAATTGAAAAAATAATTCCAAACCGAAGAGATTGAATTAGATGATTTTTGCTTCCAAAACTTATCCAATCCAGACCACGAACACCCCTAATAAAAACTCAAAATCAACTAAAAGAGTCAAGAACCCTATCCTACCAAAAAGACATTGTCTTTTCCATGATGTAAACCAATGTTATTCATTTGCTTATATATAGCACTTGTAAGGGACATTGATCGTACTACCATCTTTAATCATGAAATATATATGAATGTCACGGATCCTAAATATTTTTGTAAACTGTCACGACAATGAAGTCGCTGAGTAATGTAGTGACTACGAACAAACACGTGGCACGTTTTCAGTGGCTTGAAAAGTTTGAGAAGCCTGACCGGACCAAAGTCACTACATGGTGTACCGACTTTGGTATGAATGTGACACGTGTGCACTAATTTAGCCGGAGTCGCTACATCATGTAACGACTTAGTTAAAAGTCACTTTAACTTGTCACTTTTAACTACTATGATTGAGACCCGTTAAGTTAATAACTTGATTTTAATTTAATTTTTTTAAGTAGTTTTAATTTGCAAAATAAATAATTATAACAATACATCGAAAAATATATTGGATATATTTACAAAATTAACTATAATTATTTTTAAAAACTCTCATTATGATTTAGTTGTGAGTGGTTATATATCCGCCTTATTGGATCATTGAATGCCTTCCAATGTGGGTTAACAACCCACCCTTAGTGAGTTATTTACAAGAAAGAATTACTTCTACCAAACAAGGGTCCATAACATCTATTAAAGCAATTTATGTACCTGCAAGTGATTTGACCGATCTTGCCCCTGCCACGACGTTTGCACATTTAGATGCTACTATTATATTATCAAGAGGATTAGCTGCCAAAGGTATCTATCCACATGGGCGGACCTACATGGAGGGCGTGCATGGGCGGCCACCCCCTCTAAAATCTCAAAAAAAAAAAATGTCTACATCCCAAAAAAAATACATAGTATATTTTATTTTTCATAACTGGTGAGTTACTTTAACAAAATTAGCATTGTGTGTCGTTTGGATCTGAAATGAGTTGAATTGATTTCACCTTGTTGATGATCGGTACAATGTTTTTGTTCAAAGCTTTCGATTTCACTTTCTGAGTCTCCTTCTTTTGCTTCATTTGATACCCAAAATCTGTTAGCATGAGAAAGAAGCTTGATACCCATTTTCCTGTTGTGAGTATTTTCACTTTCTCTTTGTAAAGTTGTGATCTTTTTGTAGTTTCATGCTGTTCAAATGCTCCAAAACCAACAGAAAGTGAAAGAAAAAAATGGGTATAAAATAATTATTGTTTGCAAAAAATTTTGGAATTTATTTGTTTAGCTTTATGGTGCTTGATAATTGAAGTAGATGGGTCTGAAGTACTGTGGGCATTATGGAACTTTATGATGTTAGTTTTAGGTGCTTGCCTAATTTGGGTTCTACGAGCTTCCCCTCTTTTTGGATTTATTTTAGTTATGTGATTATATTTGTTATTAAAATTATTTAATGGGTGCATCTCTTGAGATCGTTGTACATGTTTTTTGGCTTAAGAATGTGATTCATTTACTTTTCATTGTTGACATGGCACATGGCAATGAAATAATCTATGTTAAATTCGTCAATTTACTATACTTGTTAAATTATATTTTATTTAAAATTCTATAAGTTGAATTTGTTAAAATTTTCGCCCCTCTTCATAATTTTCTGGGTCCGCCACTGTCTATCCAGCAGTAGATCCTTTAGATTCAATGTCAACTATGCTTCAATCTCGTATCGTTTGTGAATTATATTTATTGAAATACAATAATTCTACAAAAAAAAGTTTTTGAAAACAAATTTTTAGTGATCATTTGACACAAGATTTGTTTGAAATTGTTCCTTATAGCGAAAGAATTTCGTTCATGATGTCTTATTGTGAAACATAGGGTTCATATTATGAAAATTTTAATCTTTTTTAAAAATCGATCTTGTTTCATTGATATAAAACAAAAATTGGTTTGAGGGTTTTTGTTTCCACTGTTTAATGTTTTTTATAATACAAAAATCACACATTTTTATACCAAAAAATTGCGACCAATAGTTTGAAAAATTATTTTTTATACTTCCAAAAATTCTCAAAAACTATTAAAAAACCTGCTGTTATTGAGATGGATTAGATTAAAATCTTGTTGGGTTGTTTTCATCGCTCAAAAATTAGTTGTTTTTTGAGCTTTAACGAAGCTCCTATGACGGAACCTGATTTCAAGTCAGTCGGCCCGTCAAAGGAAGAAGAAGACACTGCGGTAGACAAATCTCAAGCAATCATAGCGGTTAGAGTGAGATTATGAGAAAGACGTCATATTTATATATCTCACTAAAAAGTCTCATGAAATTCACACCAATAGAAAATCCATTAAAATCATCAGATTTTGAATACCACATGGTTGAATACCAACAAATTTGGACGGACTCTAAAATAATATTTTAAAATCCTAATCGAATACCACATGACTTTTTTTTCAATCCCTTAAAATCCTATTTGAATAGCAATGGAATTTTTTGTTCAAAAATAATCTATTAAAATATTTTGAAATCTTAATCTAATACACCCCCTAAGATTTACAAGACCAAATGGAAAAAATTCCAAATGAAAATTATATTAGGCTTTACTTTTTTATTAATATTATTGCATTCCTTTATTATTTTTTACTGACTATTGTAATTTTGAATATTTGTTAAAACTTCATATAATTGGCTTTTTGACCCTTTTGCCCCTCATTAATTAATTAATAACCAATTTGCCCCTGATCAAGAACTATCCACCAACCTGCCCCCTTTTAGTCGACTACCTTGCTGTTTTAGTCGAGCAAATGGTCAATCTTCAGAAAGTGGACTACCGCAAATTTAGTCGACTAAAAAATCATCTTAATCGACTACATTTTTGGGATATTTAGTCGACTAAGTATCGATATTTAGTCGACTAAATGTCGACTGAAACCCTATATTTTCCATGTTTTCGGTCTCATTTCGATTGTTGTTGTTGTGTAAACCTAAATAGCTCCCTTTGTTCATGTGTAATCCTCTTAATCCGATTGTATTTCATCCCACCATCTCTACAGACCTAATATTGTGAAATCATTGTCATTGCCCAATTCCAAACCCCAAAATCCGAACCCAAACCCCCAATTTCAGAACCCAAGTCCCAATTTCGTGAGGAAGATGAGCACAAGTCCAAACATGTATGTGACAATGATCTACTATGATGGAAAGCATTATGAAGGCCCCAATGGTGTTCAATTTGAAGGAAAAACGAAAATGTTGAAAATCAAACGGGGCACTACATACAATGAGTTAAAGGAGAGAATTCAGCAAAAATTGGGTTTGCAAGGCAGCCAATGCGTTCAACGGATGATTGCCAGGGTAGAGACAACAGTTGGTAAGGATGCTATTTACTACATTGGTAACGATATATGTGATGATGAAGATGTCGAATGTGTCATAGATGCAATTGTTGACCGAAAATTTCAAAATTTTATTGAGATATATGTTGAATTAGATTGTGGTCAATCTTCATCTGCACCCATGCATACAAGAAGTGAACCGTATTTTGGTCATGAAGAAAGAGTAGTCGATTTATCTGCACCTGCACATGTCATAAGTCAGATAACACTGCGGGAAATAGATGAGGATGAACAGGATGCCGATATGGACAGCGATGAGGACGGTGAACCTGAGAGTGTTATTCCACTAGGTGACACGTCAGATACTGACGTAGAGGGTGATTTCGACGCTGACACAAGCTCACCATCCCCAGGTTCGCAGGTTACGAGACCACTTCGTGTTGACCCTGTTAGCAGTGGTAAGATTTGTTTTTTAAAGATTTAATTTAGCAATTATTTTTTTTGTTATGAATGGTATTGACGGTGGCATTATAATGCATCCGTAGGTTCTGAGGTCGAGCCATTTTGGAATGAAAGCTCACATTATACCTTCATTAATTGGGCCCACCCTAATGATGAGACGGAGATATTGTATGGTGACGATGATGATCACGGTGGCTGGCAATTAGGGGATCCTTTATATTTGTATCAGGAGTTTCGTAGCAAATCTGAAATGCAACATGCAGTCAAATTATATTGTATGAAGGCTCACCGTACTGCCGTTGTGGCAAAAAGTGATGACCATAGATTTGTGATGAAGTGTCGACACCATAATGATGGATGTCCCTGGTATGTGAGGGCATTGTTGCCGAAGAATGAAAATACTTGGGTGGTTAGTAAATGGGTTAAAGAACACACCTGCCTAAACCAAGGTCTTACCCGGGATCATAGACAGTTGGATTCTGATGTGATATGTGCAACCATTATCAGTATGTATTATTCGATATATCTAACTTCCTAAGGTATGTTAACGTTAATCAGTTTGTATTCTGACTGTTGGCCGGTGTTTTTTTTTATATAGGTATGTTAAAAGAAGATCCATCATTGAAGCCAGTTCTTATTCAAGAGAGGGTACAACGTTTGTATGGATACAACATATCTTACAGGAAAGCTTGGAAGGCTAAAATGAAAGCCATTGTCAAGTTATTTGGCGACTGGGATAAATCGTATGCATTCTTGCCTGGTTGGCTGACATACATGACGCAGGTTAATGTGGGTTCTGTGTTCAAGATTGATACATACCAATGTGTTGATGAACGTCGAGTGTATACGGATAAGGCTGTCTTTCACCGAGTATTTTGGACCTTTCACCAGTGCATTGAGGCCTTCAAATATTGTAAACCCATAATCCAAATTGATGGCACGCATTTGTACGGTAAATACAAAGGAACTCTTTTGATTGCAACTTCACAAGATGGAGATGGTTACATTCTCCCTATTGCATTTGCTATTGTTCCTCCTGGTGAGAGATTGGATGATTGGTCGTGGTTTCTTAGCCTCATGCGTTTTCACGTCATGCATAAGCATGGCATTTGTCTAATATCCGATCGTCATCCCAGCATCATCAGGGATGTAAAAGATCATGCCGGTTGGCAGCCACCATTTGCGTATCATGTGTTTTGTCTACGCCACATCGGAAGCAACTTTAACACTAAGTTCAGAGATGTGGAATTAAAGAAAACCCTGATGAAGCTAGGTACAATCTTCTTTTTAATATGTACAAATTGTATATAATTCATCCTTTTGTATCTAACGCATCATTTTGTATTTCAGGGTACTTGAGTTCAAAGATTCATTTTGATATCAGATTCCAGGATTTTATCGACAGTAACTCTCAAGTAGCTTCATGGATAGATCAGATTCCCAAAGAAAAATGGTGCAGGTCTTACGATGAGGACGGTCGGAGGTTTGGTCACATGACGACTAACTTATCTGAGTGTGTGAATAAGGTCCTGAGGGGTGCACGTAATTTGCCTATAACAGCATTGGTGAAGATGACTCAAAGTAGACTTGTTGAGTATTTCGTCAAGAGACGTGAAAAGATCCAAAAGGCAAAGGCAAAGGGTTGGAGAATTGCAAAAAAAGTTGAGGATATCATCCAAAAAAATGATCAATTAACAGTGAGCCTCCGTGTGCGGGTTTTTGATAGGGACCTGCAGCTATTTGAAATTGAGGATGCCTACAATCAATCAACTCATGATGCAGGTGACATAATGAGGGTGGACTTGCTCAATCGCAAATGTCAATGTGGACAGTTCACATCTAGAAGATTCCCTTGCAGTCATGTCTTAGCGGTGTGCAAGGTAGAAAAGTTGAACCACTATGATTATGTTGATCCTGTGTTCTCAATTGCACAAATTGATAAGGTATATGCTGCTCATTGGTATCCAATGGGCAATGAGTTGTTGATTCCACAAATTGATGGCCCAACCATTATCCCAAATGCATCTTTGGTACGTGCACAAGGAAGACCAAAATCGTCAAGGATACAGAATGAGATGGATTGGGTTGAGTCTCAACCGACAAGCAGTCAGAGTAGATGTAGCCTGTGTAAGCAAATTGGTCACAACAAACGTACATGTCCTATGAGGATTCCCAATACAAGATGAATTGCGGAGGAAGCAGGGGAAGGGCTTAATGTTTTGATGGTTTAACATTATAGGCATTTATGGTTTTATATGCTTGTATTTGATGTCATGATGTTTGTATTTGAATGTAATGACGGTGCTATGTTTGTATTTGATCTCATGATGTTTGTATTTGAATGTAATGACGGTGCTATGTTTGTATTTGATGTCATGATGTTTGTATTTGAATGTAATGACGGTGCTATGTTTGTATTTGATGTCATGATATTTGTATTTGACTCATCTTAGTTTTTTGACTCGGAAATTATGCTCCCTAAGTCACACTCCCTTAGTGGATCAGTGTAGAGTGGAAACCTAGGGCAAAAAACATGTGTAATTCGGATTTGGGGTCCTAAACCAACAATTTAGTCGATTAACCTGTACTGGTTTAATCGACTAAATTGTTGGTTTAGGACCCCAAATCCGAATTACACATGTTTTTTGCCCTAGGTTTCCACTCTACACTGATCCACTAAGGGAGTGTGACTTAGGGAGCATAATTTCCGAGTCAAAAAACCCATGTGGACATTAAATTCCTAAAACCAAGTCGTATGTTGTCATAACGTTTGTTTACGGTTAACAATACAAGATGTAGCCTTTTTGAACACATGTACTGATTTGCTGTGATGTGTTATGGAAATGGAATTATACAATATTGAAATGGAATTAAATTCATTACACAACATAACATAGATCCAAAAAACATAACAATTATGCATTCATTAAAAAAAGTTACATTACATCAACGACTTAAAGGAAATACATGAACAAAACACAATAACATGATGTACACCCTAAATCTACTCGTCATCCCCGTCTGTGTCCGTCTCTGAGTCGTCCTCATCTGACACATGACCCCCATCCCTTGCTGCCTCAGCTACCTGACCACCTCTTGGAAGCTCCAGACGAGCAAGCCTGTCTTCCACACCCTTAAACCTTCCCTGTATGTGTCTAAACCTTTCATTCCCTTTCTTTCTCCATTTTTTATGTGCCAGCGCCATCTTTCCTATCTTCTTTGTCATTGCATTTATGCCCTTCATGACATCACGCAGTGAAAATCCACCTTCAGGTTCAGCTATCTCCTCAACCTCAGCCACATCCTCCTCCTCCTCCTCCTCCTCCACATCTGGCTCAACAATATGGTCATCTTGGGCAACATAAGGAACCTCAACCTGGGGCATACCACTAAACTCCCACACACCCGATCTCGTGTTCTTAGTAATCTTGCACTGCTCCAATAGACGCTTTCCGAACTTGCAATTATAGCCCGTGGTCTTCTTCAACAGCTCAGTCTCCATGGGAACACCAAAGTGAACCAATATCCTCTGTACCAGACAGGCGTATGGAAGATGACCCTTATGTTTGGCCTTAAACATAAACCAACAGATATAGTGCCTCCAGTTCACCATCTGGGCATGTCGGATAGCCCACATAATGGGAATGTCATGTTCCAACACCCTGGAATGATTAAAAGATCGCGGAAACAGAACGTGGGTGAGGACATAGTGTAGTATACGGGACTCCACAGAAAGCAACCCCACCGTATAGTGCAAGTGTTCCCCACGGACTCTTCTCTGCTCCTGCACGGCATCCTCTCGTACATATCCTGGAAGTACTACACCACTATCAGCGTCATACACCACAGTCTGAGAAGAGTCAAAATCATAGCCGAGTATCTCCAACCATGCAGGTGCCGTCATGATGATCTCTATTCCACAGACCCTCGACCTCAGCTCGCCCTGTACGTAGCTGAGGTTATGGTAGAAGGCCCGCACCATAAGCTCTGAATATGGACATAGGGTCTCGGCCAACACCCTCAGATGTGCCGCCTCCAACACCCCCACAATTTCAAATCCCTCCTTATCAAAAAAGGCTGTATCCAAAGATTTTGGAGCACATAACGGCCGGTTCAAATGGTCACGTACGAATGAAGCGTGGACGGCAGGGTCGTCCTCAAACAGATACCCATACGGGAGGTCAACAGTATCAGGCTCTTCGTCTTGTCGCCTTGACGAAGAAGGCCGCTCTTGCCTATGCTTGGTGCGTCTCTCAAGTGACTCATTGCCCTCATCGCTTGGTCTTCTGCGGCTCGTCATTTGTTTAGGGTACCTACAATGAAACATGTCAGCATTTAACTATATGAAACATGTCATGATGGTAATGAAAACTTGCAACATAAGCGCTGTAAACCAAAAGCAAACTTTTGCCCCATACAAACTTTTCAAACAAAAAAATTCACACAATGCAAAAAAATAAACCTTAGTAGATTAGGGTTACAAAACCTACAACAAACGCTTTGATTAGAGTTCACAAATTCGGACAACAAACAAATACAAAAAATTCCTAAACCTAAAACACAATGCAAGTTAAGAAACCTTACCTATCATTCAGATTTCACGATTTGGACCAAATTTGGGGGCAATCCACACGCCTAAAGGAAGGGTTTGGGGCGTTCTTCAGCTGCTCCTGCGGATTTGGGGTTTGGGCCGCCTCCTTAGTCGATTAGGTCATCCTACTCCCCCTCTGCCAAATGAGGGGTTTTTAAAAAACAAATCCGTCGATATTTAGTCGACTAAATATCGATACTTAGTCGACTAAATATCCCAAAAATGTAGTCGATTAAGATGATTTTTTAGTCGACTAAATTTGCGGTAGTCCACTTTATGAAGATTGACCATTTGCTCGACTAAAACAGCAAGGTAGTCGACTAAAAGGGGGCAGGTTGGTGGATAGTTCTTGATCAGGGGCAAATTGGTTATTAATTAATTAATGAGGGGCAAAAGGGTCAAAAAGCCTCATATAATTTTTTAAAATATTATAAATGCATATTATCCTTTCAAATCTTATAAATTTTATTAAAATTCTTTAAAATCCATTTTAACAATGTATTTAAAGTCATTGTTCACCACATGAAAATATCCAAACCTACACCTGCAAACATTCACAAATAATATACAAAAATTTCAACTTTATAAGTGAGTTGGAGAAATAATGGAAAAATAAATATAAATTAAATAACAAAACTTTTACATTGGCATCCTTTGAACAAGCCCTTCTGCAAAGTGGTTGAAAGCTATAGTGACATGCATGTTTTTGTCTTGAGTGTATGAGTCGCTGTGACCCAACAGCATAACCTTGTCGTGCTTGGTAAAGTAATTGTTGGAAATGGTAATTGCAGTGGACGCAAGAACGGCATCGATCAAACCATCAGTGCATTGAGAGAATGAGCAATGGTCAATCCATATGTGGCTTCCTCCTAAGATGGAGATACCATCACCATCCGACACGGTTCTCCACCCGTAGTGGTCTGGTGAGTCCCGCACCATAGCATTCCCACCTGGCTTACAATCATGTATATGTATCCCATGTATTATAACATTGGTCACATATTGTATAGTAATGCATGGACCACCAGCTATATGCACGTTCGCGCCTCTTCCATCAATTGTCTTATGCGAGTTCATGATTAACTCTACCTTCAGTTTAATAGTCATATCTCTTGCGAATATGATCCACAATGGCTCGTCTTGAATCACTGCATGCCGGAGTGTCCCCGGTTTCGGTTTCACCGCGTCATAGTCGCCGGAGTCGGTGACAATATATAACTTACCATTTTTTCCACCAATGGCTTTCTTGCCGAAACCGATTGCACAATCTGCTAGCCTTCTCCTGTTGTAAGCCCAATTGGGGTCACATCTCCAACAATCATCAATGGGGTTGCCAGTCCCACAAGAGCGGGACATCAAATCTGCATTAGCCATATGTTTATGCTTTAGCAAGTTTTAATTAATGTTCTGAGAGTCAAATTTATTTTATAAATGAGTGAAGATTGTCTGAATGTAAATAAGCAAGTATCAGAAAGAAGCAAGTAAAAAAAAGAACAACTTATTCTATTATGACTAAAGGGGATTACAATAGGGTATGACTATGTATTGCCTCTTCTTATCAAAGGATAATAGATAAAAGCCCATGAAATAAGGAATCCCAAAAGGTGATGGTGATCCTTAGCAAAGAATTCTCAAACTCCCCAAACATTACCCTATAGCATTCTAGGAATAGAGACAGCAGCAATAAACCAAGAGCCGGGGGGACAGATATCTTTGCCCAAATTACACTCTTTCCAACTCCTTTCTTCATATTATAGGTAGCTCCTTTGTCATTTGCATCATTAGGCGTAGCCCAAAGTTCTCTAAATTTACTAATAATCTTTTAAGGGCTGCTTAACGGCTGTACTGTCATTTTTCTTTCTTTCATTTTAATTATGAGGAACTATTATTCTCTTTGAAGTGACTTGTTTTTTCGTACAACTTGATTTGCAATAGTCATCATCTTTGCTCATCAAGTTAATTTGAACCTGTGAGTTCTTTAGACTCTGTCTTACTGGTCAATGTGTGTGTGTGTGTGTATTCATCTTACTTACCATTGTAAATACATCAAAAAGATGTAGCTTGAGCTTGATAACACCTGTTCTTTGCCTGCATAGTTCATGTTTTGTATGGCTTGGTTATAGTTGTGTTATTTATTTTTAGAATGCAGAAATTAGCTCAGGAACAAAATGAAAAGATTGAAAAAGTAAATCGTGAAAGGAAATATCATCAGGTAATGACTTTTTATCCACCCTTCTTTCTGTTATTTTTTAAAACTCTGTTAACCTTTTACTTAAAAGGCTTTTTTTAAAAAACTATTGTCAGCAAAATACCGCATATGAGCTTAATGCTTTGTGCATGCAATGGAGGGAGCTCTGTCAGAAAAATATAGACATCAGTGTTGCGTGTACTTCACTTGACACACACATAAAAGAATTGAAAAGAGAAGCAACAGAAAGGTGACAATGCTATGTAAATTTAGTTTTTCTCGGTTGATTCAATATAGTTTTTGTGTTAATTAGTTCTTTTTTTCAGAGGCTGGAACTTGGAAGCTATCACAGAAAATGGCCAATTGTCGAATTCCGAGTTATGAGATTCGTACGTTCTCATCTAGTTTTGTATCCGTAATGAATTTGTTCAGCTTAAACTTGACTTTAATTGCTTCTGTACCTCAATTTTTAGTTTAATATCATGAAAAAAAATTATCCATTTGCTCACGCAAAAAAGAAATAATAACAATAATGATAGAGTGAACTGGTGGAAAGAAAATTTACAAATTTTGCGTCTCATTAACGTGTCGATACGATTTAATCCATAAGTAATAATATATGGGAAAAAAGTATCTAATGTTATTTTAGATAATTTTGTCTAATGTTCATCGAAACGACGTCGTTTTGGGGTTGAAAAATTAAAAAATTAGAATGATAAAGACTATTATATCCTTGACATAAATTAAAATTACAAAACAACCATGATTTTCGTCCTAAAACGACGTCGTTTTGGTGAACATTAGATAAAGTTATCTAAAGTAACTTTAGAAAAAATAAACCCATAATATATATGAGTACAAGTTTATTTGATGTATTAGTTGTACACACACTGATTGCTTGCCATCTTTCTGATTATCCGTGATAACGTTTGCATGATGCTGATATAAATTTTTTGGTTCACTTCATAACAAAATTGTACATTACTCTTCTTTTTTAGTGAAAGGGAAAGAATAGTTCGCTCTCTCCTCTCACCTCACGGCTCGTAGAAAAATGTACATTACTACCAAATAATTACTAATTCAAATCAAAAAATAATTATTTGCATTTATTGGGAGATTGGGGGAATTACAATCGTGATAGGGATTAGTTGGAAATCTCCTGATTTTGTGAGATCTATTCAAATAATTACTAATTTAAATGAAGTGAAACCTCGGATATTGAGTTGCGAATCCAATATGCAGTCAGATCATTTTTCTCTTTCTTTCCACTTACTGGTTGCAAAGTACAATTTGGGATAGTTTGGAGGATATGGTATGATAAAAACATGGAAATCTCCTGATTTTGTGAGATCTATTCAAATAATTACTAATTCGAATTAAGTGAAACCTAGGATATTGAGTTGCGAGTCCAACATGCACATCAGAGCATTTTTCTCTTTCTTTTTGCAAAATACAATTTGGGATGGTTTGAAGGATAAGATATGATATGATAAAAGCATGTATTATGCTATATTTGATGTGGAATAAATAATTAGTATAATAAGATTATATTATCTTATTAGGACGGAACGCAGAAAAGTTATAAATGAATAAAAGTTATAAATAAGGTGAAAGGTTAAACTTGTTGTTATTCCTATGTTGCACATGATTTCTTTTTAGTCTTTTTTCTCTTCAATCTCCCTGTCTCTTTTTTCTCCTTTTTGTCTTTTATCTTATTTCTCCTTTCCCAATTTTTATTTTTATTTATTTATTTATTTATTATTTATTTCATTTTATTTTTTAATCTCTTCTTATTTATCACTGAGTTCATATATCACAAATTTCATTTAGCTTGTATTAAAGGTGTTGTCGATGTTGAGGTTGAAGATTATATTATCTTATTTTCTAAGTCTAAATTAGATAGTGTAAAGGACATGACATAAATAGAGAGGCGGACTATTCTTGTAAGTGTAATAAAAAATTTTATATTAAATTTTGGTCATTAATTTGCTTGTATATAATGACTTGTATATCTAATAAATTAGAATCATTAGATATAAAAATGATCAGCGATTAAAATTTTAAGTATAATTTATACTGATGTAAAATAATCATGACCCATAAATAAAAGTTATCTTTTATGATATAATGTTTTTAAAAATAATTTTTACACTTTTTTCCATGGGTTTTTTTTTTGGAATTATTAAAAAAATTAGTTTTGAAAGAATAAAATATATTAAAATAAATAAAATTACTTAATAAAAAATTTGAAAATAAAAAAATTATATCTTCGCTGAATTTTTAAAAATAAATTTTGAATTGATTTTCAATAGTTATGTATATATCACAAAAAAATAATTAGAATACTGATAACAAAAAGAATTCACAATCACATGCAACATAAAATAATTTAATTTGAATTATAGCTTAAGTTAATTTATTTCATGGATAGAAATAATTATTAGCACATTGTGCACAATATTTGAATACAGATAGTATTTGTTCCTTAGTGAAAGTTTATTACAATTTTGAATGTCATAATAAGATGGCGGTAACAGTGATGCTAACTGGTGGTGTTCCGGTGATTGGTAAAGCTGGCTTTCACATTCTCGGGAAGCTTCGTACGTAATAAACCTAAAATATATTTTGGACTCACTAAACAGTGAATAAGCATCCTATATTATATGCTAATAAATTCCATCAGATCTTCCTTATCATCGTGTCCACCAAACAATTCTATCATGTCCCCGTAATCGTATCCACCAAATGGCTCTTGCAGTTCAAGTTCAACTAGCTCCACCTGACCGTAACTTTAACTTTTATTGGACCTTATATTACTCCAAATACGTGCCTTCTTCAACAATGCAGTAGACTAGGGTCCGTTTGGATTGGACTAGTTTTTTTCTTCTAAAAGTTGCTTTTTATTTCTTGAAAAAAAAACACTTCTTAGTTTTAGTTCATTTGAATGTCTGTTTTTAAAAAAGTTCAAAAATTACTTTTTTCAGAAGCTACAAATTTTAATTTCTAAAAAAACCAGAAATCAATAGTCAAATATTTTTTTCAAAAACTAAATATTTTTATAAAAATATCAATAACTTTAACTTTTGTAAAAAGAACTCCTAAAATAAGAAAGAGATAAAAGCTACTTTTTTTGAAGAAGAAACAAAAGGGCTCTAGGTATATTTCAAACCCAGCAACTTTTTTCTGACCCTAGTGTATAACTTATAACATTCAGTGAGTTAAAAATTACAAATATTTACACTTTTGAATTTATTATAATTTTCATTTTTTAAAAAGCACGAGAATTCAAGTAAAAACGTAATTTTGCAAAATAAAAAATACCTTCAGAATAATGCACATAAGTTAATAAATATGTAAATTGACAATAAATAATTAGTACTTTGCAGTTTGCACTAATCCGATGTACTTAAATTGTGTGCACTAAACAAATAAATTGTTAACATATTATCAATTATAATAGCTAATTATTAATCAATAATGTATTGATATATTCGTGTATAACGCGATCCAAGAACCAATGTTGTTTAATTCAGTTATCAATAAATATCCACTACGACATAAAAAAAATTTATTAATATATATATATATATATGAGAGAGAGAGAGAGTTGGATAAAAAAAATAATAACAAATATTTAATTTATTCATGAACCGTTGAGATTTTGGTCTCATGATACATTTCTTATACATTATAAAAAATTTGGACATATTTTGATTGAGCATTTCTTTATCTCCTACTCGTATATCAAAAGTTACGTTAATATTATTTATTTATTTGTTTATTTTTAAAAATTTATTCTCATATCCTTTATATCTATGATATAACAAATTTTTTATACTATTTTTTTGAAATATTTCAATCGGTTCATTGCTTCGCAACTAATCCGATTCGAGACGAGTTCAGGATTAAGGCTTTAAACTCCTTCAAAAGGTGGTACTGGGGAGATTCGAACTCATACTTTCACCCATGGTGATAGCTCAGTTGACGCATGAGAGCTAAATTTCCTACACTATAAGACTTGTAATCCCCGTAATTTTTATAACATCTATTTTCTATTGGAAACTTAAAATATAAGATTTCTTGGGACTTAAAAACGTAGAGAATTAGCCCCTGTTTAAATACTTTTTATAAAAACAATTTTTGTATTTTCAAAACAAAAAAAAACTTGTAAGATAAAGCCTGTTTTATAAAAAAAAGTTAAAAGTTTTAACTTTTTTTATTTTAGAATCAAATTTAGAGAAAAGTCTCAGTTATTTTTATTTTGTGTTTTGACTTTTAACTTTAAAAAAAAACTTATTTTCATAATTATTTTACGGAACAATTTTATGAAGAAGAAAAATCAGAACACAATCATGGGTCCATGATGTGAACCAAAACATATTGATCACAACAGTTCAATTAGAAAAGTTTATTTATATGAGTTAAGATGTTCTATTTACCTTTTTTTTCTTACCTATTTATCTTCCATACCATTTGATCATAATCTCACTATTTATTTCTCTTCTTAAAATTCTCATCCAATAATAAGATATCTGATATTCAGGCTCACCCTCCATGAATGCACGGTTCCAATTTGATAGCTAATAAAGTACGTCCCTAGGGAATTGATACTCCATAAATAGCAGTAAGTTTGAGTGGGAGAGTGACCATTTTGTCACGTTTGGACAAAAAAATTACCAAACTGCTACATTAACAGTAAATTTTGTCAAAATGTCACGCAGCATAATTCGCTACACAGTGTAGCGAATTATGTATGCAAGTAATTCGTTACACAGTGTAGCGAAATATGCCACGTCAGAACCAAAAATGCCACATGTCAAATTTTGCAAAATTCGCTACCCTATGTAGCGAATTTTGCAAAATTTGACATGTGTCATTTTTGGTTCTGTGCGTTCTGACGTGGCATATTTCGCTACACTGTGTAACGAATTACTTGCATGCATAATTCACTACACTGAGTAGCGAATTATGCCGCGTGGCATTTTGACAAAATTTACTGTTGGCGTGGCAGTCTGGTAATTTTTTTGTCCAAACGTGACACTTTGGTCACTCTCCCAGTTTGAGATCCTGGCAGAGAAATCGAGGATGGGATATTAAATGAAACTTACACAAAACAAATATATATAACTTTAAAACAAGTTAAATTTTCAAGGTGGAAAAAAGAAAAAAAAGGAAGGTGCAGAGCTCCCTGCAAGCCAAATTTGGGTCATACTAGAGATAATGAAGCTCCCAAACTATGGAAGCCACAGATCTACCATATAACTACATTATGGGTAGAACTGCTCCACCTCCTAACCCTTTTGACTTAATTCATAAGATCGAAACCATAACATTTCATGCAACATCTATAATTTATGTTGCACCGACACCGACACGGGACACGGGATATGACACGACACTCCGACATGTTAATTCTAAAAATTGTTAAATTTTGACACGTTAGGACACGTTTTGATATTATATAATATTTTTAATTTATGTAGTGTATATTATATTTAATATTCAATAATTTAACAAAAAAATAAAGTTAAACTTATAATACCCATCAATTTTCCAAAGAAACACAAGTTATTCCAAATGTTTATATTAAACTCAATAAAATAGTAATCGTAATCTAACAAATCTAATAGTTGGAACTCAAAATGCAACGCAACGTAACATTTGAACCTTTTTTTGAGTCTTTGCAATAAGTATTGGAGTATCGGGAAGTGACGGAGTGTCGGTGAGTGTCGAAAAATGTCGAACATGTCACGTCAGGAATTTTAAAGTATCGGTGCTTCATAATCTGTAATGAGTTCCTTCATTCAACAAAGGCATCAAAAACAGCATAGAAGAAACAAACGTAACCTTATTAAAAAATTAAAATTATACATATATGAGCGTAAGCCCAATCGATACAAACTTCAGCTGAGCTTGAAAGTTAGTTCAAATACAACACTAAGGGAAACAAACTGAATCAAGCTTTCAAAGTACATCAAACAAAAACTGCAAAACATAAACCTAAACCTTGATCAAGAACAAAAGACAAAAAGAAACCATATAGGTAACCACATATATAGATCAATGAGCACTCATCTCCAATCTCAAATAACGATAACTAGAAAGATAAAAATTATGGGTATTGATCAACCTATCCAAACAAATTAAAGTCGCGATGACCGAACCGAAAAATCGATAATCGAATTAACCGAAAATCGGAAACCGAAATAAACAGCAAAATTTAATTGGATTGGATCGATTTTCTGTGTGATTGGTGAAAATCGATCCAATGATTCTCCAACCTTACCATGTACCTACTTAAGCATTTCCCCAATCATAGCCCAAAAATCATATAGCAAAATTCTAAATCCAAGACTCATTAACCCATCATGTTGGAGAATGTGAGTTTTTGCTTGATCTATGTTATGTTTTTTTTTTTTTGTAAGATACATCATGTATTTTTATGACATGGGTTCTTATTGTACAGTAGCTCCTCTATATGATAAAAATCTGGGTTACTCCATATCCCAGGAAACCACATTGTAAAAGATGGTAATTCAACTTTTTGTTATAATATATTGAAAACAGAATAATATCAGTTACTGCAGATAAGTTATCTGCATTGACTCTCAAAATGACGTCATTTTGGGATAGAAAAATTAAATAATTATAATTATAAAGACTATAATAACTCTGAAATAAATTAAAATTACAAAAACATTATGATTTCTACCCAAAACGACGTCGTATTAGGCTTACTGCAGAAAAAACTAACCCTATTGAAAATCAGATTATGGATTGCACAATAATCATAGTACAAACTTTATAAAGCCAATACATAAAAAAGATATGTTATTTGCACAACAGTCATCATACAAATTTTAGGCTTTTCAAAAACAAAAAATCGGTCCATTACAAATCAAATAAAATTGGATTAGATTAGATAAGATCGGAATTGAAAAAATAATTCCAAACCGAAGAGATTGAATTAGATGATTTTTGCTTCCAAAACTTATCCAATCCAGACCACGAACACCCCTAATAAAAACTCAAAATCAACTAAAAGAGTCAAGAACCCTATCCTACCAAAAAGACATTGTCTTTTCCATGATGTAAACCAATGTTATTCATTTGCTTATATATAGCACTTGTAAGGGACATTGATCGTACTACCATCTTTAATCATGAAATATATATGAATGTCACGGATCCTAAATATTTTTGTAAACTGTCACGACAATGAAGTCGCTGAGTAATGTAGTGACTACGAACAAACACGTGGCACGTTTTCAGTGGCTTGAAAAGTTTGAGAAGCCTGACCGGACCAAAGTCACTACATGGTGTACCGACTTTGGTATGAATGTGACACGTGTGCACTAATTTAGCCGGAGTCGCTACATCATGTAACGACTTAGTTAAAAGTCACTTTAACTTGTCACTTTTAACTACTATGATTGAGACCCGTTAAGTTAATAACTTGATTTTAATTTAATTTTTTTAAGTAGTTTTAATTTGCAAAATAAATAATTATAACAATACATCGAAAAATATATTGGATATATTTACAAAATTAACTATAATTATTTTTAAAAACTCTCATTATGATTTAGTTGTGAGTGGTTATATATCCGCCTTATTGGATCATTGAATGCCTTCCAATGTGGGTTAACAACCCACCCTTAGTGAGTTATTTACAAGAAAGAATTACTTCTACCAAACAAGGGTCCATAACATCTATTAAAGCAATTTATGTACCTGCAAGTGATTTGACCGATCTTGCCCCTGCCACGACGTTTGCACATTTAGATGCTACTATTATATTATCAAGAGGATTAGCTGCCAAAGGTATCTATCCACATGGGCGGACCTACATGGAGGGCGTGCATGGGCGGCCACCCCCTCTAAAATCTCAAAAAAAAAATGTCTACATCCCAAAAAAAATACATAGTATATTTTATTTTTCATAACTGGTGAGTTACTTTAACAAAATTAGCATTGTGTGTCGTTTGGATCTGAAATGAGTTGAATTGATTTCACCTTGTTGATGATCGGTACAATGTTTTTGTTCAAAGCTTTCGATTTCACTTTCTGAGTCTCCTTCTTTTGCTTCATTTGATACCCAAAATCTGTTAGCATGAGAAAGAAGCTTGATACCCATTTTCCTGTTGTGAGTATTTTCACTTTCTCTTTGTAAAGTTGTGATCTTTTTGTAGTTTCATGCTGTTCAAATGCTCCAAAACCAACAGAAAGTGAAAGAAAAAAATGGGTATAAAATAATTATTGTTTGCAAAAAATTTTGGAATTTATTTGTTTAGCTTTATGGTGCTTGATAATTGAAGTAGATGGGTCTGAAGTACTGTGGGCATTATGGAACTTTATGATGTTAGTTTTAGGTGCTTGCCTAATTTGGGTTCTACGAGCTTCCCCCTCTTTTTGGATTTATTTTAGTTATGTGATTATATTTGTTATTAAAATTATTTAATGGGTGCATCTCTTGAGATCGTTGTACATGTTTTTTGGCTTAAGAATGTGATTCATTTACTTTTCATTGTTGACATGGCACATGGCAATGAAATAATCTATGTTAAATTCGTCAATTTACTATACTTGTTAAATTATATTTTATTTAAAATTCTATAAGTTGAATTTGTTAAAATTTTCGCCCCTCTTCATAATTTTCTGGGTCCGCCACTGTCTATCCAGCAGTAGATCCTTTAGATTCAATGTCAACTATGCTTCAATCTCGTATCGTTTGTGAATTATATTTATTGAAATACAATAATTCTACAAAAAAAAGTTGCCTGCACACTATTTTTTTTCTACAATTTTTTTTTTTGGGATTAATGTTTTTCTTCCAAGATAGAAAGAATTTTATATCGCTATATCATATGCGTGTTTTCATTTAGTATTTCAAGAAAAATTCGAATATGAATTTATGAATTTTATTACATGAAATTTTAGAAAATTTCTTAAATGTTTTTCAATCAATACATTGAAATCTTAAATTGCTTTAGAATTTTTGAAAACAAATTTTTAGTGATCATTTGACAAGATTTGTTTGAAATTGTTCCTTATAGCGAAAGAATTTCGTTCATGATGTCTTATTGTGAAACATAGGGTTCATATTATGAAAATTTTAATCTTTTTTAAAAATCGATCTTGTTTCATTGATATAAAACAAAAATTGGTTTGAGGGTTTTTGTTTCCACTGTTTAATGTTTTTTATAATACAAAAATCACACATTTTTATACCAAAAAATTGCGACCAATAGTTTGAAAAATTATTTTTTATACTTCCAAAAATTCTCAAAAACTATTAAAAAACCTGCTGTTATTGAGATGGATTAGATTAAAATCTTGTTGGGTTGTTTTCATCGCTCAAAAATTAGTTGTTTTTTGAGCTTTAACGAAGCTCCTATGACGGAACCTGATTTCAAGTCAGTCGGCCCGTCAAAGGAAGAAGAAGACACTGCGGTAGACAAATCTCAAGCAATCATAGCGGTTAGAGTGAGATTATGAGAAAGACGTCATATTTATATATCTCACTAAAAAGTCTCATGAAATTCACACCAATAGAAAATCCATTAAAATCATCAGATTTTGAATACCACATGGTTGAATACCAACAAATTTGGACGGACTCTAAAATAATATTTTAAAATCCTAATCGAATACCACATGACTTTTTTTTCAATCCCTTAAAATCCTATTTGAATAGCAATGGAATTTTTTGTTCAAAAATAATCTATTAAAATATTTTGAAATCTTAATCTAATACACCCCCTAAGATTTACAAGACCAAATGGAAAAAATTCCAAATGAAAATTATATTAGGCTTTACTTTTTTATTAATATTATTGCATTCCTTTATTATTTTTTACTGACTATTGTAATTTTGAATATTTGTTAAAACTTCATATAATTGGCTTTTTGACCCTTTTGCCCCTCATTAATTAATTAATAACCAATTTGCCCCTGATCAAGAACTATCCACCAACCTGCCCCCTTTTAGTCGACTACCTTGCTGTTTTAGTCGAGCAAATGGTCAATCTTCAGAAAGTGGACTACCGCAAATTTAGTCGACTAAAAAATCATCTTAATCGACTACATTTTTGGGATATTTAGTCGACTAAGTATCGATATTTAGTCGACTAAATGTCGACTGAAACCCTATATTTTCCATGTTTTCGGTCTCATTTCGATTGTTGTTGTTGTGTAAACCTAAATAGCTCCCTTTGTTCATGTGTAATCCTCTTAATCCGATTGTATTTCATCCCACCATCTCTACAGACCTAATATTGTGAAATCATTGTCATTGCCCAATTCCAAACCCCAAAATCCGAACCCAAACCCCCAATTTCAGAACCCAAGTCCCAATTTCGTGAGGAAGATGAGCACAAGTCCAAACATGTATGTGACAATGATCTACTATGATGGAAAGCATTATGAAGGCCCCAATGGTGTTCAATTTGAAGGAAAAACGAAAATGTTGAAAATCAAACGGGGCACTACATACAATGAGTTAAAGGAGAGAATTCAGCAAAAATTGGGTTTGCAAGGCAGCCAATGCGTTCAACGGATGATTGCCAGGGTAGAGACAACAGTTGGTAAGGATGCTATTTACTACATTGGTAACGATATATGTGATGATGAAGATGTCGAATGTGTCATAGATGCAATTGTTGACCGAAAATTTCAAAATTTTATTGAGATATATGTTGAATTAGATTGTGGTCAATCTTCATCTGCACCCATGCATACAAGAAGTGAACCGTATTTTGGTCATGAAGAAAGAGTAGTCGATTTATCTGCACCTGCACATGTCATAAGTCAGATAACACTGCGGGAAATAGATGAGGATGAACAGGATGCCGATATGGACAGCGATGAGGACGGTGAACCTGAGAGTGTTATTCCACTAGGTGACACGTCAGATACTGACGTAGAGGGTGATTTCGACGCTGACACAAGCTCACCATCCCCAGGTTCGCAGGTTACGAGACCACTTCGTGTTGACCCTGTTAGCAGTGGTAAGATTTGTTTTTTAAAGATTTAATTTAGCAATTATTTTTTTTGTTATGAATGGTATTGACGGTGGCATTATAATGCATCCGTAGGTTCTGAGGTCGAGCCATTTTGGAATGAAAGCTCACATTATACCTTCATTAATTGGGCCCACCCTAATGATGAGACGGAGATATTGTATGGTGACGATGATGATCACGGTGGCTGGCAATTAGGGGATCCTTTATATTTGTATCAGGAGTTTCGTAGCAAATCTGAAATGCAACATGCAGTCAAATTATATTGTATGAAGGCTCACCGTACTGCCGTTGTGGCAAAAAGTGATGACCATAGATTTGTGATGAAGTGTCGACACCATAATGATGGATGTCCCTGGTATGTGAGGGCATTGTTGCCGAAGAATGAAAATACTTGGGTGGTTAGTAAATGGGTTAAAGAACACACCTGCCTAAACCAAGGTCTTACCCGGGATCATAGACAGTTGGATTCTGATGTGATATGTGCAACCATTATCAGTATGTATTATTCGATATATCTAACTTCCTAAGGTATGTTAACGTTAATCAGTTTGTATTCTGACTGTTGGCCGGTGTTTTTTTTTATATAGGTATGTTAAAAGAAGATCCATCATTGAAGCCAGTTCTTATTCAAGAGAGGGTACAACGTTTGTATGGATACAACATATCTTACAGGAAAGCTTGGAAGGCTAAAATGAAAGCCATTGTCAAGTTATTTGGCGACTGGGATAAATCGTATGCATTCTTGCCTGGTTGGCTGACATACATGACGCAGGTTAATGTGGGTTCTGTGTTCAAGATTGATACATACCAATGTGTTGATGAACGTCGAGTGTATACGGATAAGGCTGTCTTTCACCGAGTATTTTGGACCTTTCACCAGTGCATTGAGGCCTTCAAATATTGTAAACCCATAATCCAAATTGATGGCACGCATTTGTACGGTAAATACAAAGGAACTCTTTTGATTGCAACTTCACAAGATGGAGATGGTTACATTCTCCCTATTGCATTTGCTATTGTTCCTCCTGGTGAGAGATTGGATGATTGGTCGTGGTTTCTTAGCCTCATGCGTTTTCACGTCATGCATAAGCATGGCATTTGTCTAATATCCGATCGTCATCCCAGCATCATCAGGGATGTAAAAGATCATGCCGGTTGGCAGCCACCATTTGCGTATCATGTGTTTTGTCTACGCCACATCGGAAGCAACTTTAACACTAAGTTCAGAGATGTGGAATTAAAGAAAACCCTGATGAAGCTAGGTACAATCTTCTTTTTAATATGTACAAATTGTATATAATTCATCCTTTTGTATCTAACGCATCATTTTGTATTTCAGGGTACTTGAGTTCAAAGATTCATTTTGATATCAGATTCCAGGATTTTATCGACAGTAACTCTCAAGTAGCTTCATGGATAGATCAGATTCCCAAAGAAAAATGGTGCAGGTCTTACGATGAGGACGGTCGGAGGTTTGGTCACATGACGACTAACTTATCTGAGTGTGTGAATAAGGTCCTGAGGGGTGCACGTAATTTGCCTATAACAGCATTGGTGAAGATGACTCAAAGTAGACTTGTTGAGTATTTCGTCAAGAGACGTGAAAAGATCCAAAAGGCAAAGGCAAAGGGTTGGAGAATTGCAAAAAAAGTTGAGGATATCATCCAAAAAAATGATCAATTAACAGTGAGCCTCCGTGTGCGGGTTTTTGATAGGGACCTGCAGCTATTTGAAATTGAGGATGCCTACAATCAATCAACTCATGATGCAGGTGACATAATGAGGGTGGACTTGCTCAATCGCAAATGTCAATGTGGACAGTTCACATCTAGAAGATTCCCTTGCAGTCATGTCTTAGCGGTGTGCAAGGTAGAAAAGTTGTACCACTATGATTATGTTGATCCTGTGTTCTCAATTGCACAAATTGATAAGGTATATGCTGCTCATTGGTATCCAATGGGCAATGAGTTGTTGATTCCACAAATTGATGGCCCAACCATTATCCCAAATGCATCTTTGGTACGTGCACAAGGAAGACCAAAATCGTCAAGGATACAGAATGAGATGGATTGGGTTGAGTCTCAACCGACAAGCAGTCAGAGTAGATGTAGCCTGTGTAAGCAAATTGGTCACAACAAACGTACATGTCCTATGAGGATTCCCAATACAAGATGAATTGCGGAGGAAGCAGGGGAAGGGCTTAATGTTTTGATGGTTTAACATTATAGGCATTTATGGTTTTATATGCTTGTATTTGATGTCATGATGTTTGTATTTGAATGTAATGACGGTGCTATGTTTGTATTTGATCTCATGATGTTTGTATTTGAATGTAATGACGGTGCTATGTTTGTATTTGATGTCATGATGTTTGTATTTGAATGTAATGACGGTGCTATGTTTGTATTTGATGTCATGATATTTGTATTTGACTCACTTAGTTTTTTGACTCGGAAATGCTCCCTAAGTCACACTCCCTTAGTGGATCAGTGTAGAGTGAAACCCAGGTGTAAGTCACACTCGATTAACCTGTACTGGTTTAATCGACTAAATTGTTGGTTTATCAATTACACATGTTTTTTGCCCTAGGTTTCCACTCTACACTGATGGAAAAGTCGTATGTTGTCATAACGTTTGTTTACGGTTAACAATACAAGATGTAGCCTTTTTGAACACATGTACTGATTTGCTGTGATGTGTTATGGAAATGGAATTATACAATATTGAAATGGAATTAAATTCATTACACAACATAACATAGATCCAAAAAACATAACAATTATGCATTCATTAAAAAAAGTTACATTACATCAACGACTTAAAGGAAATACATGAACAAAACACAATAACATGATGTACACCCTAAATCTACTCGTCATCCCCGTCTGTGTCCGTCTCTGAGTCGTCCTCATCTGACACATGACCCCCATCCCTTGCTGCCTCAGCTACCTGACCACCTCTGGAAGCTCCAGACGAGCAAGCCTGTCTTCCACACCCTTAAACCTTCCCTGTATGTGTCTAAACCTTTCATTCCCTTTCTTTCTCCATTTTTTATGTGCCAGCGCCATCTTTCCTATCTTCTTTGTCATTGCATTTATGCCCTTCATGACATCACGCAGTGAAAATCCACCTTCAGGTTCAGCTATCTCCTCAACCTCAGCCACATCCTCCTCCTCCTCCTCCTCCTCCACATCTGGCTCAACAATATGGTCATCTTGGGCAACATAAGGAACCTCAACCTGGGGCATACCACTAAACTCCCACACACCCGATCTCGTGTTCTTAGTAATCTTGCACTGCTCCAATAGACGCTTTCCGAACTTGCAATTATAGCCCGTGGTCTTCTTCAACAGCTCAGTCTCCATGGGAACACCAAAGTGAACCAATATCCTCTGTACCAGACAGGCGTATGGAAGATGACCCTTATGTTTGGCCTTAAACATAAACCAACAGATATAGTGCCTCCAGTTCACCATCTGGGCATGTCGGATAGCCCACATAATGGGAATGTCATGTTCCAACACCCTGGAATGATTAAAAGATCGCGGAAACAGAACGTGGGTGAGGACATAGTGTAGTATACGGGACTCCACAGAAAGCAACCCCACCGTATAGTGCAAGTGTTCCCCACGGACTCTTCTCTGCTCCTGCACGGCATCCTCTCGTACATATCCTGGAAGTACTACACCACTATCAGCGTCATACACCACAGTCTGAGAAGAGTCAAAATCATAGCCGAGTATCTCCAACCATGCAGGTGCCGTCATGATGATCTCTATTCCACAGACCCTCGACCTCAGCTCGCCCTGTACGTAGCTGAGGTTATGGTAGAAGGCCCGCACCATAAGCTCTGAATATGGACATAGGGTCTCGGCCAACACCCTCAGATGTGCCGCCTCCAACACCCCCACAATTTCAAATCCCTCCTTATCAAAAAAGGCTGTATCCAAAGATTTTGGAGCACATAACGGCCGGTTCAAATGGTCACGTACGAATGAAGCGTGGACGGCAGGGTCGTCCTCAAACAGATACCCATACGGGAGGTCAACAGTATCAGGCTCTTCGTCTTGTCGCCTTGACGAAGAAGGCCGCTCTTGCCTATGCTTGGTGCGTCTCTCAAGTGACTCATTGCCCTCATCGCTTGGTCTTCTGCGGCTCGTCATTTGTTTAGGGTACCTACAATGAAACATGTCAGCATTTAACTATATGAAACATGTCATGATGGTAATGAAAACTTGCAACATAAGCGCTGTAAACCAAAAGCAAACTTTTGCCCCATACAAACTTTTCAAACAAAAAAATTCACACAATGCAAAAAAATAAACCTTAGTAGATTAGGGTTACAAAACCTACAACAAACGCTTTGATTAGAGTTCACAAATTCGGACAACAAACAAATACAAAAAATTCCTAAACCTAAAACACAATGCAAGTTAAGAAACCTTACCTATCATTCAGATTTCACGATTTGGACCAAATTTGGGGGCAATCCACACGCCTAAAGGAAGGGTTTGGGGCGTTCTTCAGCTGCTCCTGCGGATTTGGGGTTTGGGCCGCCTCCTTAGTCGATTAGGTCATCCTACTCCCCCTCTGCCAAATGAGGGGTTTTTAAAAAACAAATCCGTCGATATTTAGTCGACTAAATATCGATACTTAGTCGACTAAATATCCCAAAAATGTAGTCGATTAAGATGATTTTTTAGTCGACTAAATTTGCGGTAGTCCACTTTATGAAGATTGACCATTTGCTCGACTAAAACAGCAAGGTAGTCGACTAAAAGGGGGCAGGTTGGTGGATAGTTCTTGATCAGGGGCAAATTGGTTATTAATTAATTAATGAGGGGCAAAAGGGTCAAAAAGCCTCATATAATTTTTTAAAATATTATAAATGCATATTATCCTTTCAAATCTTATAAATTTTATTAAAATTCTTTAAAATCCATTTTAACAATGTATTTAAAGTCATTGTTCACCACATGAAAATATCCAAACCTACACCTGCAAACATTCACAAATAATATACAAAAATTTCAACTTTATAAGTGAGTTGGAGAAATAATGGAAAAATAAATATAAATTAAATAACAAAACTTTTACATTGGCATCCTTTGAACAAGCCCTTCTGCAAAGTGGTTGAAAGCTATAGTGACATGCATGTTTTTGTCTTGAGTGTATGAGTCGCTGTGACCCAACAGCATAACCTTGTCGTGCTTGGTAAAGTAATTGTTGGAAATGGTAATTGCAGTGGACGCAAGAACGGCATCGATCAAACCATCAGTGCATTGAGAGAATGAGCAATGGTCAATCCATATGTGGCTTCCTCCTAAGATGGAGATACCATCACCATCCGACACGGTTCTCCACCCGTAGTGGTCTGGTGAGTCCCGCACCATAGCATTCCCACCTGGCTTACAATCATGTATATGTATCCCATGTATTATAACATTGGTCACATATTGTATAGTAATGCATGGACCACCAGCTATATGCACGTTCGCGCCTCTTCCATCAATTGTCTTATGCGAGTTCATGATTAACTCTACCTTCAGTTTAATAGTCATATCTCTTGCGAATATGATCCACAATGGCTCGTCTTGAATCACTGCATGCCGGAGTGTCCCCGGTTTCGGTTTCACCGCGTCATAGTCGCCGGAGTCGGTGACAATATATAACTTACCATTTTTTCCACCAATGGCTTTCTTGCCGAAACCGATTGCACAATCTGCTAGCCTTCTCCTGTTGTAAGCCCAATTGGGGTCACATCTCCAACAATCATCAATGGGGTTGCCAGTCCCACAAGAGCGGGACATCAAATCTGCATTAGCCATATGTTTATGCTTTAGCAAGTTTTAATTAATGTTCTGAGAGTCAAATTTATTTTATAAATGAGTGAAGATTGTCTGAATGTAAATAAGCAAGTATCAGAAAGAAGCAAGTAAAAAAAAGAACAACTTATTCTATTATGACTAAAGGGGATTACAATAGGGTATGACTATGTATTGCCTCTTCTTATCAAAGGATAATAGATAAAAGCCCATGAAATAAGGAATCCCAAAAGGTGATGGTGATCCTTAGCAAAGAATTCTCAAACTCCCCAAACATTACCCTATAGCATTCTAGGAATAGAGACAGCAGCAATAAACCAAGAGCCGGGGGGACAGATATCTTTGCCCAAATTACACTCTTTCCAACTCCTTTCTTCATATTATAGGTAGCTCCTTTGTCATTTGCATCATTAGGCGTAGCCCAAAGTTCTCTAAATTTACTAATAATCTTTTAAGGGCTGCTTAACGGCTGTACTGTCATTTTTCTTTCTTTCATTTTAATTATGAGGAACTATTATTCTCTTTGAAGTGACTTGTTTTTTCGTACAACTTGATTTGCAATAGTCATCATCTTTGCTCATCAAGTTAATTTGAACCTGTGAGTTCTTTAGACTCTGTCTTACTGGTCAATGTGTGTGTGTGTGTGTATTCATCTTACTTACCATTGTAAATACATCAAAAAGATGTAGCTTGAGCTTGATAACACCTGTTCTTTGCCTGCATAGTTCATGTTTTGTATGGCTTGGTTATAGTTGTGTTATTTATTTTTAGAATGCAGAAATTAGCTCAGGAACAAAATGAAAAGATTGAAAAAGTAAATCGTGAAAGGAAATATCATCAGGTAATGACTTTTTATCCACCCTTCTTTCTGTTATTTTTTAAAACTCTGTTAACCTTTTACTTAAAAGGCTTTTTTTAAAAAACTATTGTCAGCAAAATACCGCATATGAGCTTAATGCTTTGTGCATGCAATGGAGGGAGCTCTGTCAGAAAAATATAGACATCAGTGTTGCGTGTACTTCACTTGACACACACATAAAAGAATTGAAAAGAGAAGCAACAGAAAGGTG